>NC_057808.1:278289424-278424424 GCF_018294505.1 Triticum aestivum
GAGGACGGGGCGCGCTCTCGGGCAGGAGCGGCGGCGGCGACCGGGCCTGGCGGGCCACGGATGGGCTCCCGGGCCCGCGCGGTGGAGGGAAGCGGCGGGGGCGACGTGGCGCTCGCGGAGTGGAGGAGGGAGGCGGCGGAGGTGACGTGGCGTCTCCGGATTGGTCTGGGCGACGTGGCTGCGGGCGGTGGACTTGTCCGGTGGTGGCGCGGACGCGTCCGGCGGCGAGGAGGAGGTTTGATTAGGGTTTGCCCGAGAATTTCGAAGGGGGAGGTGTTTTTTATAGGTAGAGGGAGCTAGGAGAGTCCAAATGAGGTGCGGTTTTCGCCCACATGATCACGATCCAATGACCGAGAGCATGGAGGGGGTTTGGATGGTTTAGTGGGCTGATTTGGAGGGGTGTTGGGCTGCAAGACAAAAGGGGCTTTGCGGGGTACGCGGTTAACCGTTGGGGCATCAAACGGCCTTCAAATGGAACAAAATTTGACGGGCGGTCTACCGGTGATATACCAAGGCTACTCGGCAAATCTTGGCCCATTCCGAGAGTGTTTTTCTCCCGCTCACGAAACAAGGTCTGAGAGGGACGACGGGCGCGTGCGAGTGTGGTCTGGGCTCAGAACGGACAACGGAAAGAACCGGGAGGACCCGAACGGATGCAAGTTTTGAAAAGAATGCAGATGAAATGCAGATGATGACATGGCAAAATGCAACACGCAAGCAAACGACATGGCAACAACGACAAATAACTGGCAGACACCTGGCGCATCGAATCCGGGGCGTTACAAACAAGACCAAGACCAGCAGGACGGCAGGACGAAGGTCATCACGGAGCCTATAGCAGTGTCACCACCAGAGCCTTTGGCAGGCGAAGTCTACTTTTGTCAGGATAGCTTGTACTAGTTGTCCCCCTTCAAACTTGGCCGTTGTGGGATCCCTTCCCGCCTAAACATTTGGGAAGAGGACCAAGGCCACTATAAATAGGACCTAGCCACCACCATAGTGAGGGACGGATCATTCAGATCATCCTCACACCCACCAGCTCATCTAGCTCAAGAACACCTCACCTCCTGAGGCTGTTCATCCACTGTACTAGTTCATCCTCAGCCCCTCGAGGCAATCCACCACAAACTGGAGTAGGGTATTACACCGCTAGGTGGCCCGAACCAGTATAAAACCCTGCGTCTCTTGTTCTTTAGGTTCGTCGAGCTAGGCCGTGGGATTGTTTAGCGAGCGAGCTGGGGAGAGAGTGTTCTTCGTGCGCACCCCAGAGTTCGAACCTCTCAAGGGTCTGCGGAACCCGGAATCCGACATTTGGCACGCCAGGTAGGGGGTGCACCGGAGCTTCGCCTCTCCATCTGCTCCATCTCTCTGCCCACTTTGTCTATCCGTTCGGCTCTCATGGCAGGCGCCGCCCCTCCGGTTGGATCGACGGGCGCGCGCAGAAATGCCATGGGCCTCCAGGCCTTCACCCCCGCCTTATGACGGGTGCAGTGGCCGCACAAGTTCAAGTCGGAGATGCCGCTTTGCTACGATGGCGTGGCGGATCCAGCAGCCTTCCTGCTGGTGTATGAGGAGGCCGTCCGGGAAGCCGGAGCCGATGACAAGGTCATGGCCAACTGGTTTCCCATGGCCCTTGCCGGTGTGCCACGCGCCTGGCTGCTCAACCTGCCAGGATCTTCTGTGGCCTCCTCGGAGAGCTGCGCGGTCTCTTCGTCGCGCGCTTCACAGCACCAGCGCCCCTCGCCATTGCAGCCCTCCTCGGCAGTTCGTAGGCGCCTCCCTCGGATCGCCACGTCAAGCAGTTCTTCCGTCAAATGGGCGCCGCCTCTGTGCAGCAGGGATCTCCTCCGGGATGGGCGGCGCCCAAGGCCGACCTCACCTTCGACTCAGGGGACCATCCGGCGAACATTGCTGGTTCAGGCGTGCTCCCGATGCTCTGCACACCCACTATCTGCAATGTGGCAGTAACCAAGACCCTCATCGACGGTGGGGCTGGCCTTAACGTGCTCTCAGTGGAAGCTTTCGGCTTGCTCCACGTGCCGCACGGCCGGCTCCGTCCCACCAAGCCCTTCTCCGGAGTTGGCAGCGGTTCCACCAGCCCCCTGGGGCAGATCCGCCTCCCGGTCAGTTTCGGTACCCGCGACAACTACCGCACCGAGCTTATCAACTTCGACATCGCTCGCGTCGGCCTCCCGTACAACGCCATCCTCGGGTACCCTGCCCTGGCTCAGTTCATGGCGGCAACGCATCCCGCCTACAACCTTATGAAGATGCCAAGGAGCAGCGGCATCCTCACCGTGGCTGGAGACACCAAGGAGGCCCTGATGGCCCTCAAGCTCGCCTTTAGGGCCACGGCGGCAGTGCACCTCGCAGGCGAAGCAACGCCTGGGACCCAGGGGCTGCACCGGCGAAGAAGAAGCAATTGTTCTCTCAAGATCGGGCCAAGATAAAGCAGGTGCCGGTCGACGAGGACGAGGCCTCAGGAGCCACCTTCACCATAGGTGCCGACCTTGCCTCGGACCAAGAAGAGGCATTGGTGAACTTCCTGTGCGTGAATAAGGAGGTATTTTCCTAGGAGCCCAAGCAGCTGGTTGGGGTCCCAAGGGGGATAATCGAGCATCACTTAAGGGTGTGCGTGAATGTGCGCCCGGTGAAGCAGAAGGCGCGGCCACAGTCCGTAGAGAAGTAGTCCTTCATTGTCCAGGAGACCCGCAAGCTACAAGACGCAGGTGTCATCCGCGAGGTTTGGTACCCGGAGTGCCTGGCGAACTCGGTCGTCGTGACCAATAAAGGCGGGAAGGAGCGCATGTGCGTTGACTTCACCAACCTCAACAAGGTCTGTCCTCAAGACCCGTTCCCGCTTCCGCGTATTGATCAGATCGTTGACTCCACCGCTGAGTGCAACTTGCTGTGTTTCCTAGATGCTTTCTCAGGCTACCACCAGATCAAGATGGCGGTAGAGGACGTGGAGAAGACGTCTTTCTTAACCCCGTGCGGGGTGTACTGCTACACCTGCATGCCGTTCGAGCTGCACAACGCTGGGGCGACCTTCCAGCGGCTGATGCACACCGCTCTAGGCCAACAGCTCGGGAGGAACGCTGAGGCCTACGTCGATGACATTGTGGTGAAATATCGGGAGGCAAGGATCCTCATTCAGGATCTAGAGGAGACTTTCGCCAGCCTGCGCAAGGTAGACCTGCGGCTCAACCCGGAGAAATGTGTGTTCGGTGTCCCCTCCGACAAGCTGCTGGGTTTCCTCGTGTTGCACAGGGGGATCGAGGCGAACCCAGAGAAGGTCAAAGCAATAGAAGACATGAGCCCGCCGCAGACTCTCAAGGAAATGCAAAAACTCGCGGATTGCGTGACCTCGCTGGGGCGCTTCATCTCCAAGCTGGGGGAGCACACCCTCCCGTTCTTCAAGCTAATGAAGAAGAAGGGCCCGTTTGAGTGGACCCCAGAGGCCGACACTGCATTTCAAGACCTCAAGAGATACCTAACCAGCCCACCTGTGATGGTGGCACACTGTCCTCTCGAGCCCCTGGTGCTTTACCTAGCCGCCACCCCTCATTCTGCTAGCGCAGCGCCGGTGGCTGTCTCGGAGGAGCGCCAGGCCAAGAGCCTGCCACATGACGCCGCACACTCGGTCGGGATGATGCAGCACCAAGACGGTGCCCCTGAAGCCACAGCAACGCCAGCAGATGACCGGGCTCCACAAGACAACGCTCTTGAGGCTGTGGTAGCCCCGATAGGCGACCGAACTCCTGAGGTCCCCCAGTCTCAGGGAGCGCCCCAGTCTTAGGAGATCTTGGACTCCACCAACACTTCCGCCCTCGTCGAACACTCGGTGTACTTCGTCAGCACGGTATTACGAGACGCGCGGGCGCGCTATCCCATGCCGCAGAAGCTTCTGCTCGCGCTCCTCGTGGCCGCGCACAAGTTGCGCCACTACTTCCAAGGCCACCCCATTAAGGTCGTCTCAGCTTACCCACTGGAGAGGGTACTCCGCAGCCCCAATGCTGCGGGAAGGGTCGCTGAGTGGAACATCGAGCTGCAGGCATTCCAGCTGGAGTTCAGCACCACAAGGGTCATCAAGGGAGCCGCGCTCGCCGACTTCGTGGCGGAGTGGACTGACGCTCCTGGGCCCGAAGCGGGTGAGGACCGGTCTCTGTCGCCAGGGAGCGAAGCACCAGACGGCTGGGTCATGTACTTCGATGGCGCCTTCGCGCGCCAGGGCGTGGGGGCTGGGGCCGTGCTCATCTCGCCCACCCAGGACAAGCTCTACTACGTCGTGCAGCTCTACTTCCAGCGGGGTGAGAAGGTCTCCAACAACATCGTGGAATACGAAGGATTGATCGCCGGCCTCAAGGCTGCGGCGGCCTTGGGGGTGAAGCGCCTCACCATCAAGGGCGACTCTCAGCTCCTCGTCAACTTTTCCAACAAGGTGTATGAGCCGAAGGACGAGCACATGGAGGCATACCTCGCGGAGGTATGCAAAATGGAGAAGCAATTCTTGGGCCTAGAACTGCAGCATGTGCCCCGCGGCACATACAAGGAAGCCGATGATATCGCCAAGAGGGCGTCAAGGCGTCAGCCCCAGGAGCCCGACGTCTTCGAGGAGCGGCTCTTCAAGCCTTCAGCGGCCCCTCCGGCTGTAGATCCTACGCCGCCTCAGGTGGAGCTCCCCCCATCACCAACCTCAGGAGACCCCGCCTGCGGCCCGACCTCAGGAGCGTGCCTGCTCCTTGCACTCGAACCTAGGAGGGGTGCTGGACTGAAGAATTCAAGGCGTACCTGCTACAAGGTACCCTGCCAGAGAAGGAGGAGGACGCGGAGCGCGTGGCTTGGCAAGCTACAGCCTACTGCACCCGGGACGATGAGCTATACTGAAAATGACCAAATGATGTTTCCTTGCGATGCATCTCCAGGGAGCAGGGGTGTGAACTGCTAGCTGACATACACAGTGGAGACTGCGGGCATCATTTGTCGTCGCGCACCTTAGTGGGCAAGGCGTTCAGCGGATTCTACTGGCCCACGGCACTCAACAACGCAACTGAGCTGGTGAGATCTTGCGATGCCTGCCAGTTCCATGCCAAGAAAATCCACCAGCCTGCTCAGGGCCTCCAGACTATCCCACTCTCGTGGCTGTTTGCGGTCTGGGGCTGGATATCCTGGGTCCATTCCCTCGAGCACCCGGGGGCTACCGCTACTCTACGTCACCATCGACAAATTCACCAAGTGGGCGGAGGTGGAAGCCGTCAGCACCATCCCAGCCGGCTCTGCAGTCAAGTTCATCAAGGGCCTCGTGAGCCGATTCGGAGTCCCTAATCGCATCATCACTGACAACGGCTCACAGTTCACTAGCAATCTCTTCAAAACATATTGTGCTAATCTTGGAACGCAGATATGCTACACCTCAGTGGCACACCCCAGAAGCAAAGACCAAGCTGAGCGCGCCAACGCGGAGATCTTAAATGGCCTCAAAACAAGGACCTTCAAGAAGAAGCTCGAGGCCTGCGGCAGGGGTTGGCACGACGAGCTCCAGTCCGTGCTGTGGTCCATCCGCACCACTGCGACCCCAACGGGCGAGACTCCGTTCTTCCTCGTCTACGGAGCCGAAGCGGTTCTCCCTCACGAGGTCAAGCATCGCTCCACGTGGGTCTTGGCATTTGACGAGGCACGTCAGGATGCCATGCGGGGGATGGACCTCGTGCTAGGGGAGGAACTCCGCCGCCAAGCCTCGCTCCGAGCGGCAAGGTACCAGCAGGCGCCGCGGCGATACCACCGCCGCAGCGTCCGCTCCAGGATGCTCGAGGTGGGCGATCTCGTCCTGAGGCGGGTGCTCTCCAGGGAAGGGCTGCATAAGCTCTCACCCATGTGGGAGGGCCCGTTTAGGATTGCCCGCGTCTCCAGGCCTGGCGCTGTGCGCCTGGAGACGCAGGACGGGATCCCCATCCAGAACGCCTGGAACATCCAGCACCTCTGTAAGTTCTACCCATGAAGCAAGGCCCAGTACCTTTGAAGGTCTTCGCTCGTGACACCCTCACGTAATAATGGGTGGGGCTGTACACGCCCCGGAGTCTCCGGAGTGCCGCCCTCGGGCCTGGGGGGCACCCTCCCACGTCCTAGTGGTTGCACTTAGCTCCGCGCTGGTGAGAAGACTAGACTAGGTGCCAGACGCGGCTGTTCATTTGCTTTCTGTAGCTGGTTTGCAACCTTTTAATGAAATTTGGAGTTCTGACGTTTCTTGATGGCTTGGTTGAGTTCCCCTTTCTCTTGCTCCTTCGCTCGCTTCTTTGTCTTGCATCAGGGAGGACGACAGTTACCCGACGCTCTCCCTCGTGCGCCTCACGCGGGGGCTGGGCTGGTGTGTGCGTGCGCTGGGCTAGCCTAAACCACAGACACACCTCACCAAAGCCCTGTCGCCCCAGAGCTTCGGCTCCCTTGATCTTCGCGAGGCGCCTTCGAATGAGCTTGTGACTGGCGCACCCTCCTAAGTCCGTGCCCCACGGGTACCACGACGTGGTGCACTAAGCCATGATTAGCCCATGCCTGATGGCTCGCGTAAGGAGGAACAAGGCACCCGACAGATGTCCTAACAAATTCTTCAGCTTTGCGATGCCTCCCGAGGTCAGCGGCTCCCGAGTCGGCAACAAGGAGGCCTCACCAGATGCTAGAAGGCACGCCCTCACGAGACGGGAAACTACCCCGAGCGTATCAAGCTAAGTCACCCCTTTTACATCTACGTGGAGCATGAACAACGTCAGAGCAATAAGCATAACATAGCAGCATAAAGAGCACAATTCATTACACGCCCCAGCAGGGCCATCTACTTTTTTCAAAATGCAGGAAGAAAGGAAAAGTCGAACAAAAGCGGCCCACACGACCGTGGTAGCTCACGAGGCCTGGCTCCGAGGGCCTCCCGGACTCGGCTCAGTCTGAGCCCCCCTCGCGCTTCACCGCCACGTGGCAGCGGGACGACCCAGCACCGTCTTCGAAGCGAGCCAGGCAGCGAGGCGGCTGGTCGTAGCTGCCGCTGCTGGTGCTCTTGTTGGCGGAGAAGCTGCCGCCACTGGGCGAACCGCGGCCATTGCCAAGGGCAAGTTTTCCCTCAGCCTCGTCACGGCCGTCGCCCAGGCCGAGCTCATCGTCGCCGCCGCTGTGTTCGGGGCAGCACCCTGCGCGGCGACCATCTTCCCCAAACACCCTCACGAAAAGGGTCGCGGTGCCATCGTACTTGAAGTGGAGGGTGCATCGCCTGCTCAGGCCGCGCGCGCGAGCAAACATCTGCTAGCCGCGGGCGAGGGCCACGTTGCCTGCGAAGGAGACCTCCACCGCGACCCACGAGGCCTTGCTGCAGCAACCGCCGGCCTGTAGCCAGAGGCCGTCAAGACCCCCGGTTGGCAGCTCGTCGGCAAAGGAGCGAGGAAGCTGGAGCCAGGTGCCAGCCGGACTCTCCGACCACACGACGAACTCCGGGAGCACCTCCACCGAATGGAAGCGCGGCCGAGGAGGCCGGGCGACCACGGCATGCCTCCCCTTGGCGCAAGGGCTGCTCCGCCTAGAGCGGCCCCCGCCGTGGGAGGAGACACCACTACGGCCGCCGAGGACGATGCCGGTCCACGAGGGAGTACGACTTTGCCCCTGAGGAGCCATAGCAGGGGTCGCAGCATGCTTATGGGGGCGGCCTCGCCCCCTCTTGGGCGGTGGCGAGCCGGGCCCCTCCTGGCAAGCCTTCCCCTTCTCCGTGGCCGAGAACTTCTTCGTTGCCGCAATAGGACTGCAGTAAGGCAGCAAGGCAAGGAGGAAGAAGGAGAAGCAGGCGGCATGAAGGAGATGAGCAATGGGGGATTTGCCCCCCTCATTTATAGCCAGAAGGAGGCCAACCGGCAGCCTCCATGATCGCAGGTAATGATGGCTTTCTTCTACATGTTGCAGGGTCTCGTCAAGTCGAATGGTTGCCGAGGCAGCGTGGGGAAGCGGAGGCGCCCACGTCCCATCAATCGCCACACGTCAATCAAGTCCGCAGGCGGTTGGGGCCCTTGGCTTCGCCTCGAAGCCAAGTTCGAGTGCGCCTTTGGCCTGGGGGCTACTGTCGGTGTCCTGGGAACGGGGGTGCCCAGACTTGCCTGCTTGCGGCCCGCGAGCGTGGCTCCATCAACGGCCCGGTGCGGCCCAGCTTCAGCAGCAAGAACTCAAGACCCTCGCGAGGGGCCAAGCCCCGCGAGGCGGACGGCCCCAAGGCCTCCCCGGGGGCAGCCTCGCTAGGCAGGCTCCCGAGGAGCGGAGATATCTATGCAAGGTGCACCTCGCGAGGTTCACATGACGTGAGCCATGAAGACCAAGGCCAGGCGGGCGCCAGCGGGCGCAGTGTACCAGTTTCCTCTTTGGTGCTAAGGAGGCAAGCGCAAACGCGGGGTCCCGAGGCATCAGACAAAGGTTTCCATATCGGTGCAACAAGACCAAGACCAGCAGGACGGCAGGACGGAGGTCATCACGGAGCCCACAGCAGCGTCACCACCAGAGCCTTTGGCAGGCGAAGACTACTTTTGTCAGGATAGCTTGTACTAGTTGTCCCCCTTCAAACTTGGCCGTTGTGGGATCCCTTCCTGCCTAAACATTTGGGAAGAGGACCAAGGCCACTATAAATAGGACCTAGCCACCACCGTATCGAGGGACGAATCATTCAGATCATCCTCACACCCACCAGATCATCTAGCTCAAGAACACCTCATCTCCTGAGGCTGTTCATCCACTGTACTAGTTCATCCTTAGCCCCTCGAGGCAATTCACCACAAACTGGAGTAGGGTATTACACCGCAAGGTGGCCCGAACCAGTATAAACCCCTGTGTCTCTTGTTCTTTAGGTTCGTCGAGCTAGGCCGTGGGATCGTTTAGCGAGCGAGCTGGGGAGAGAGTGTTCTTCATGCGCACCCCAGAGTTCGAACCTCTCAAGGGTCTGCGAAACCCGTAATCCGACAAATATTGATTTTAAATTGTCTTCATCGCAATTGCCATTATTTAAACTTTGGTTCTCATTTTTAAAAAGCATGGCATAGGAATTCATTGACAGTTTTCATCTGGCTCCATGTAACCAATGTGTTCAGTCCTTAAATTAGATGATCTAGCGATACACGCAGTTCTATTTTGTTTTATCAAATACAAATTATCTTCCTGAACAATAGAAAACTGCACCATTACTATCTAAAACATGTATGAAATTCAATTCAAGAAAACAAACATGCACAAACATGCATTGTTCATGGAATCTATTATCAGATTTACTAGTTATGTTGTACAAAGTATTAGCAGCTACTCACTGGAACAGATTCAGGTATTCATATTGAACTTTAGTTTAGGAAAAAACAAAAAAAACATTGGTGGTTCTAAAAAATAAACTATATTCAGTCTATACAAACATCTTGCAGGCTAATGGAACTAGACAAATTCCTCATGAATGATGAATACACCTTGGCCAGATTCGCCATTGAAGGAGACAAAAACAAGCTGAAGCTATCTGGCTTGGAGATCAACTCCGACAACTACATTAATATTCAGGTGGAATGGAGAGACCCATACAATAAAAAGAAGTTTGACTCTTTTGGCTGATGTTGCTGGCAGGCTGATAGACATTCACTACCATGACATGAAGAAAAAAGTAACCGCGAGGAGGACCATTCTCTGTGGGGTTTTTGCCCGCTGCGAGATAAGCTTATCAAGTATGCAACAATAGATGCATTCGCTGAAGGAAATATGCCCTAGAGGCAATAATAAAGTTGTTATTTATATTTCCTTATATCAGGATAAATGTTTATTATTCATGCTAGAATTGTATTAACCGGAAACTTAGTACATGTGTGAATACATAGACAAAACAGAGTGTCCCTAGTATGCCTCTACTTGACTAGCTCACTAATCAAAGATGGTTATGTTTCCTGACCATAGACATGTGTTGTTATTTGATGAACGGGATCACATCATTAGAGAATGATGTGATGGACAAGACCCATCCGTTAGCTTAGCATTAATGATCGTTTAGTTTTATTGCTATTTTTGACAAATGACAGTAGGGGGAAAACCCCTACTATTTATCATATATCTATATAAATGGGAGGTTTACATAGACATATCAGCTACATTACATCATATTGCAAACCACACTAAGGTGTAGATGCCCAATCAGTTCAAAAATAGAGGGGGAGGCTATACAACAGAAGTACAAAAGTTGACCAGAGCAGCTCTATGCGCTGCTTTAACCCTATGCTGCAGTAAAGACAAATCTTCCTTGAATCGTTTGAGCCAAGAATCAACACTGGGAGCCAGTCCTCTGAAGTGTTTGTTATTTCTCGCCTTCCAAATACTCCACGTCGCGGCCAAGAATGTTTCATAGAAGAATGGGTTCGGCCAGACCTCCTTTGTGGTTTGAAGAAGATCGAGGCGGCAAAGGAATGTTGGCCAAGCCAAGTTTAGTCTAGCCCAACAACTCTGACTAAAAGGGCAGGAGAAGATCATGTGATCAACTGTCTCCTCAATGTGCTGGTTGCAGAGGATGCAGTTGAAGTTGTTGCCAATATTGTAGTGCCTCCTCTTCAACATGTTGCGCGTGTTGAGTCTGTCATGAAACAAGAGCCAACCAAAAACTTTGATTTTCATAGTGCACTTAGATTTCCAAAGTTGACTGAATGCCTGATGTGCCACCCCGTCCCTAAAGTAGTTGTTGTAGTAGTCCTTTGGTTTGTAGAGTGTGGAGCCCCAGGAATGTGCCAAACATCATGCAGAGATGTCGATGGAGAGATCCACGTTGGTTGTGATTGGATATCCTGGATCTCAGCTAGAGCTTGGGGCAAGACCGGAAGGTGAAAGGTTGCTTGCATGTCCATATTGGCCATTGCTTTAGCGACCGACATATCCTCTTGCATGGCAAACGAGAAGGCACGAGGGTGAGAGATTTGCAGTACCTCCCCTCTCTAGAGATCTTTCCAAAAGAGGGTCGATGTGCCATCCACCAGCTGAACCCGAGAGATTCCTCGGTAGATGGGGGTCAGCTTGAGAATGTCCTTCCACCAGAACGAGCCAACGGGGTCCACAACGTGTGGAATTTTGCCATCATAGTGATTTTCCTAGATAAGGTTGACCCAAGGCACATCATTTCTGTTAAGGAATTTGTGGAGGAATTTTAGGAGTAAGGCCTCATTGTGAATTTTCAAGTTGATCACCCCTAAGCCCCCTTTTTTCTTGGGTCGACAAACCAAATCCCAAGCAGCCAAAGAGTTAGATTTTTCACCCTGTTCGGTTTTCTTGGTCCAGAGGCATCTGCGCCTGATCTTATCAAGGATCTCAATGAGCTTGGGAGGGAATTTGAGAGTGCACATGGCAAACACCAGAAGAGACGTGACCGAAGCATTCAACCAAGATAGGTTGCCACTGTACGACATCATCGCAATGGTGGGTGTCAGTTGTCTTTCCAATCTGCAAACCAAAGGCATAAATTCTTGGATCGTAGGTCGGGTAGTTATACATGCTCCTCTGACTATGAGATTATGCAACTCCCGAATACTGGAGGAACACTTAGTGTGCTATCAAACGTCACAACGTAACTGGGTGATTATAAAGATGCTCTACAGGTGTCTCCGATGGTGTTTGTTGAGTTGGCATAGATTGAGATTAGGATTTGTCACTCCGTGTATCAGAGAGGTATCTCTGGGCCCTCTCGGTAATGCACATCACTATGAGCCTTTCAAGCAATGTGAATAATGAGTTAGTTGCGGGATGATGTATTACAGAACGAGTAAAGAGACTTGCCGGTAACGAGATTGAACTAGGTATGATGATACCGACGATCGAATTACGAGTTTCAGAGTGAAATGGAAAATCATCGTAACAAGGAAATAAAGTTTCAACGATCTGGTCGTGGAGGTGAATATTTGAGTTACGAGTTTGGTCTTCATTTGAAACATTGTGGAATAGTTTCGCAACTCACGCCACCTGGAACACCACAGCGTAATGTTCTGTCCGAACGTCGTAATCGTACTTTATTAAATATGGTGCGATCTATGATGTCTCTTACTGATTTACCGCTATCGTTTTGGGGTTATGCTTTAGAGACGGCTGCATTGACGTTAAATAGGGCAACATCTAAATCTGTTGAGATGACACCATATGAACTGTGGTTTGGCAAGAAACCCAAGTTGTCGTTTCTTAAAGTTTGGGGCTGCGATGCTTATGTGAAAAAGCTTCAACCTGATATGCTCGAACCCAAATCGGAGAAATGTGTCTTCATAGGATATTCAAAGGGGACTATTGGGTACACCTTCTATCACAGATCCGAAGGCAAGATATTCGTTGCTAAGAATGGATCCTTTCTAGAGAAGGAGTTTCTCTCGAAAGAAGTGAGTGGGAGGAAAGTAGAACTTGATGAGGTAATTGTACCTGCTCCCTTATTGGAAAGTCGTTCATCACAGAAATCAGTTGCAGTGATTCCTACACCAATTAGTGAGGAAGCTAATGATGATGATCATGAAACTTCTGGTTAAGTTACAACCAAACCTCGTAGGTCAACTAGATTAAAATCCGCACTAGAGTGGTACGGTAATCCTGTTCTGGAGGTCATATTACTTCACCATGACGAACCTACGAACTATGAGGAAGCGATGATGAGCCCAGATTCCGCAAAATGGCTTGAGGCCATGAATTTTGAGATGGGATCCATGTATGAAAACGAAGTGTGGACTTTGGTTGACTTGCCCGATGATCGGCAAGCCATAGAGAATAAATGGATCTTCAAGAAGAAGACTGACGCTGACGGTAATGTTACTGTCTACAAAGCTCGACTTGTTGCGAAAGATTTTTGACAAGTTCAAGGAGTTGACTACGATGAGACCTTCTCAACCGTAGCAATGCTTAAGTCTGTCCGAATCATGTTAGCAATTGCCACATTTTATGATTTTGAAATTTGGCAAATGGATGTCAAAACTGCATTCCTTAATGGATATCTTAAAGAAGAGTTGTATATGATGCAACCAGAAGGTTTTGTCGATCCAAAAGGTGCTACCAAAGTGTGCAAGCTCTACCGATCCATTTATGGACTGGTGCAAGCCTCTCAGAGTTGGAATATACGCTTTGATAGTGTGATCAAAGCATATGGTTTTATACAGACTTTTGGAGAAGCCTATATTTACAAGAAAGTGAGTGGGAGCTCTGTAGCATTTCTGATATTATATGTAGATGACATATTGTTGATCGAAAATGATACTGAATTTCTGGATAGCATAAAAGGATACTTGAATAAGAATTTTTCAATGAAAGACCTCGGTGAAGCTGCTTATATATTGGGCATCAAGATCTATAGAGATAGATCAAGACGCTTAACTGGACTTTCACAAAGCACATACCTTGATAAAGTTTTGAAGAAGTTCAAAATGGATCAGGCAAAGAAAGGGTTCTTGCTTGTGTTACAAGGTGTGAAGTTGAGTCAGACTCAATGCCCGACCACTGCAGAAGATAAGAGAGAAAATGAAAGTCATTCCCTATGCCTCAGCCATAGGTTCTATCATGTATGCAATGTTGTGTACCAGACCTGATGTGTGCCTTGCTATTAGTTTAGCAGGGACCAAAGTCCAGGGGTGGACCACTGGACAACGGTCAAGAACATCTTGAAATACCTAAAAAGGACTAAGGATATGTTTCTCGTTTATGCAGGTGGCAAAGAGCTCGTCGTAAATGATTAAGTCGATGCAAGCTTTGACACTGATCCGGATGACTCTAAGTCACAAACCGGATACGTATTTATATTGAATGGTGGATCTGTCAGTTGGTGCTGTTCCAAGCAAAGCATCGTGGCGGGATCTACGTGTGAAGCAGAGTACATAGCTACTTCAGAAGCAGCAAATGAAGGAGTCTGGATGAAGGAGTTCATATCTGATCTAGGTGTCATACCTAGTGCATTGGGTCCAATAAAAATCTTTTGTGACAATACTAGTGCAATTGCCTTGGCAAAGGAATCCATATTTCACAAGAGAACCAAGCACATCAAGAGACGCTTCAATTCCATCCGCGATCAAGTCAAGGAGGGAGACGTAGAGATTTGCAAAATACATACGGATCTGAATGTTGCAGACCCATTGACTAAGCCTCTCTCACGAGCAAAACATGATCAGCACCAAGACTCCAATGCAAGTGGGAGACTGAAGGAAATATGCCCTAGAGGCAATAATAAAGTTGTTATTTATATTTCCTTATATCATGATAAATGTTTATCATTCACGCTAGAATTGTATTAACCGAAAACTTAGTACATGTGTGAATACATAGACAAAACAGAGTGTCCCTAGTATGCCTCTACTTGACTAGCTCGTTAATCAAAGATGGTTATGTTTCCTGACCATAGACATGTGTTGTTATCTGATGAACATGATCACATCATTAGAGAATGATGTGATGGACAAGACCCATCCATTAGCTTAGCATTAATGATCGTTTAGTTTTATTGCTACTGCTTTCATCATGACTTATACATGTTCCTCTGACTATGAGATTATGCAATTCCAGAATACCAGAGGAACACTTAGTGTGCTATCAAACGTCACTCCGTGTATATCGAGATTTGTTTCTTGAGTTGGTGTTTGCTGAGTTGCATAGACCGAGATTTGGATTTGTCACTCCGTGTATCGGAGAGGTATCTATGGGCCCTCTCGGTAATGCACATCACTATGAGCCTTGCAAGCAATGTGACTAATGAGTTAGTTGCGGGATAATGTATTACAGAACTAGTAAAGAGACTTGCCAGTAACGAGATTGAACTAGGTATGATGATACCGACGATCGAATCTCGGGCAAGTAACATACCGATGACAAAGGGAACAACATATGTTGTTATGCGGTTTGACCGATAAAGATCTTCGTAGAATATGTAGGAACCAATATGAACATCCAGGTTCCGCTATTGGTTACTGACCAGAGATGTTTCTCGGTCATGTCTACATAGTTCTCGAACCCGTAGGGTCCGCACGCTTAACGTTCGATGACGATTTGTATTATGAGTTATGTGATTTGATGACCGAAGATTGTTCGGAGTCTCGGATGAGATCACGGACATGATGAGGAGTCTCGAAATGGTCGAGACATAAAGATTGATATATTGGACGATGTTATTCGAACACTGGATGAGTTCCGGGAGGTACCGGATAATTATCGGAGTGCCGGAGGGTTATCGGAACCCCCGGGGGAACTAATGGGCCTCTATGGGCCTTAGTGGGAAGAGAGGAAGGGCCAGGAGGGTCTGGCCGCCCCCCCTTGGGTCTGAATTGGACTAGGGGAAGGGGGCGGCGCCCCCCTTTCCTTCCCTTCCCCCTCTTCCTTCCTTCTTCCCCCTCTTCCTTAGGTGGAAACCTACTAGGACTTGGAGTCCTAGTAGGATTCCCCTCTCCTGGCGCGCCCTAGGAGGACCAGCCGGCCTCCCCTCCCCTCCTTTATATACAGGGGCAGGGGGCACCCTAGAAACACACAAGTTGATCTTTTAGCCATGTGCGGTGCCCCCCTCCACAGTTACACACCTCGGTCATATCATCATAGTGCTTAGGCGAAGCCCTACGCCGGTAACTTCATCATCACCGTCGCCACACCGACATGCTGACGGAACTCTCCCTCGGCCTCAACTATATCAAGAGTTCGAGGGACGTCACCAAGCTGAACGTGTGCTGATCGCGGAGGTGCCGTACGTTTGGTACTTGGATCGATTAGATCGCGAAGACGTTCGACTCCATCAACCGCGTTACTAAACGCTTCCGCTTTCGGTCTATGAGGGTACATAGACACGCTTTCCCCGCTCGTTGCTATGCTTCTCCTAGATAGATCTTGCGTGATCGTAGGAATTTTTTGAAATACTACATTCCCCAACATTCGCAACATATGAGTCATGGAGAATCATCTACGATGTAATAGACATGAACATGGCTATGTTTAGTTTCATTTTACTTTAGTGGTTGCGTTGTTCCTTGTTTCATGTCTGCTAGGTTTTGCTTATGTTCATTGCTTCATATCGAATGTTTCTTTGTAAAAACAATGTCGTTGCACTAAGTAATGATTCCCGAGTTTGTATTAGAACAAGTATCTAGACAACTTTGAAAAATCTAATGTGTGATACCAAAACATACTACACAGATACAAAACATATTAAAAAACAACGTTAAACAAAAAAACGTACTCTGACTATAACTCATACCTAAAAAAGAAAGATGAATGCAGTTCACAATGGTAAACATAAGCAGTACCCATGTGTCCACATGCAGTCCACAAAGAGTAATTATAGAAAAAGACCATTAATATTTCTAAAAAAATATAATCCGCATACCATTCTAAACAAACGTAAACAAAGGTGAATGCAGTTCATCAAAGTAACATAAGGCAGTCCACAAAGTGTATACATGAAGTGCAGTACATGCTTAAATGAAGCACGAGAGGGTCTGCAGCCACTTTCGTGCAGTGCACAACACACAGACTTGGTACACGCATTGCAGTGCACAACGTTGGTACAAGCAATACAAATGACATCATTCTCACAGCCCAAAACAAAGAAGCCCCACAATGCACAACTAGAACGCAACTCAAGTACCCTCCCACCTAAAAAAATGCAGTCCGCTGTGCAGTTCGGTATGGGACAGAAGATGTGCTGTTAATTAAGCATTGCAGTTCGCTTAGACGGCTGTTTTTTCAGCCAATCAAGAACTACCACGGCTAGCCCGTGCCAAACCGCCTCATCCACTTGGCAAATCTTTTCTCTTGGCTACCATGACACAATACCCCGTCACACCCTTGCTTGGATGACAGGCACACGGGGTGTGATGGACTTGCCTCCACACAATACCCCGTCACACAGTCTCGTTCCAGGCTCTGCCTCGCAGGGGGTGGGGAGGGGGGTCACGACCCCCCTCCCACCCTCCTGCTCGGCCTCGCGCTAAAGCACGCAGTGCGCTTGGTTGACAGGCGCAGTGCGGGTATTCTGTTTTCCATCCAAACCACGTGCGCAACCCCAGAGCCACACCCCTAACATAGACAGGGGCGACGGGGTGTGACGGACTCGCCTTTGCATGCGGTGCCGTGGCATGCCACATCGCCGCCTGCTCCGGCTCGTTCCAGGCTCGGCCTCGTAGGGGGTTGGGGCGGGGGGGTCACGACCCCCCTCCCAACCCCCTGCTTGGCCTCGCGCTAACGCACAGAGTGCGCTTGGTTGACAGGCGCAGTGCAGACATACTGTTTTTCCAGCCTAGGACGCACGCAACCCCAGAGCCACACCCCTAAGATAGACAGGGGGCGATGGGGTGTGATGGACTCGCCTCTGCATGCGCCGCCGCGGCACTCTGTGTCGCCGCCTGCTCCGGCTCATTCCAGGTTCGGCCTCGCAGGGGAGTGGCGAGGGGGGACACGACCCCCCTCCCACCCCCTGCTCAGCCTCGCGCTAATGCACCCAGTGCGCTTGGTTGACAGGCATAGTGCGAACATTCTGTTTTTCCAACCTTAGGACGCACGCAACCCCAGAGCCACAGCCCTAAGATAGACAGAGGGGCGACGGGGTGTGATGGACTCGCCTCCGCATGCGGCGCTGTGGCACGCCGCATCGCCGCCTGCTCCGGCTTGTTCCAAGCTTGGCCCCGCAGGGGGGTGGGGAGGGGGTCAACTCCCACCCCCTGCTCGGCCTTGCGCTAACGCACGTAGTGTGCTTGGTTGACAAGCGCAGTGCGGACATTCGGTTTTTCCAACCCTAGGACGCACGCAACCCCAGAGCCACACCCCTAAGATAGACAGGGGCGACGGGGTGTGACAGACTCGCCTCCGCATGCGGCGCCGCGGCACGCCGCGTCGCCGCGTGCTCTGGCTTGTTCTAGGCTCGGCCTCGCAGGGGGGTGGGGAGGGGGGTCACGACCCCCTCCCACCCTCCTGTCTGGCCTCGCGCTAACGCACACAGTGCGCTTGGTTGACAGGCGCAGTGCGGACATTCTGTTTTTCCAACCCTAGAACGCACGCAACCCCAGAGCCACACCCCTAAGATAGACATGGGCGATGGGTGTGACGGACTTGCCTCCGTATGCGGCACCGCGGCACGCCGCGCCGCCGCTTGCTCCGGCTTGTTCCAGGCTCGGCCTCGCAGGGGGGTAGGGAGGGGGTCACCCCCCTACTCAGCCTCGCGCTAACGCATGCAAAAATAACTCTATCTCCAAATAAGTGCCACAAATAAAAAAATGGGGGGCCCTCCAACCCCTCCCGTGTCAGGGGCTGCATCAAGTACAAGCAAAAGAAGAGATGCATGGAGCAACTCTAGACAAATGGAGTGCATTTGGTTAGATGAAGCAGTGCGGTATCATAAAGCAATGAAGTTCGGAATACATACATGAATAGAGGGGCTGCAGCAAGTACAACAAAAACAGGTGCAGTACAAAAAATGTACAGGAAAAATACAGGTGCAGTACAAAAAATATACAGGTGCACACGGAAGAACACACACATATATATATATATATATATACACATACTGTATGGGTTATTTATATAAAATGAAACACACACAAATTCGTCCTTATACGCTGCTGCAAAAAGCAGACGAAACACAAGAAAAACAGAAAAATAGTCTTTTCATACATTATCTACCTTAGACAGTACAGAATACACAGCATGAACCCTAGTTCTTGTCAATACACAGGCTTTTAACCAGAAAAAATGCCAAATGACTGTTACTGCGTCTGTGACCGCGACAGGGAACTAAGCCCGAGGCTTCCAATCAGATCTCGTAGGTCAGGCGGCATGTCTTAAAAATACAACATGTTCGAACGATTGAACAACAGCTGGAAAATGTACTCCGCCTTCCAATCTTCAACAGCAGGCTGAGAAAAATAAAAAAATGCAGACCAGTGATTAAAAAAAAGGTTGTCAAAAGAACAAAAAGTGAGATAAAAAAATAAAAAAAGCAGTAACAAGAAAAAGAAGAAGCAGATATGGTATTACATCAGATTTGACAATTTTCTCGACTATACGTTGGCCGTCATACAACTGCGTCAACCTCAGAACATAGATTCCACACTCGTTTGTTCCCCGCGCTGGCATGATCAGGTAAGAGGGCTTCTCTGCCAATTTAATCCAGTCAAGGTGGTTCTTAGATTTATACAAGTTTTCACGATAAATCGCCTTCAGCAGCTGAGTCATCCTCCTCATCTGGCAAAAATGCAGCACAAAGTAAAATAACACACGTCATAGATAAATAACTATTCAGACGAACCAAAAAATACAAAGTTCTTCTCAAGGTCTACATAGTCCATCTTTTAAATGCACGTGAGATCATTCCCATTTATCACTCTTTTACACATATTGGGGGTGTGTGTGTGAGAAAATGCAGTTTTGTGACGCGTATGTTGAAGTGCACTATATTAACAAGTGTGGTGCTATGTGTGCTAACATTGCATGTGCAGTTTAAGAAAATGCAATAGGAGAAACACAAAAAAGCTTTGCACTTGGCTAAAAAAATGACATACCACTTTAGTGCAATCTGAGTGGTAGTCAGTCCTGCGCTACTTTGTCGTGAAATCAGAATGGCGAGTGTACTTCCTAGTGTCATGGATATCAATCGTCTGCCGATGCTGGTTCGTGTATAAAGAATAATGACCATCCTTGAAGCGCGACATCATAATCTGTCACATCAAAAAACAAAAATGAAAAATGAAAGTTCATTCGACACATAGCACTAGGACCACTGCTCCAAAATAACTATACAAAGAAATGCAACAAACAAGGAAATAAATGACGGAAAACAATGGCCTTACCAGTTTTGCGTCCAACAGGTTTTCGTCATCGCTCACAAAAACCTTGAACTGCTTAACTGCATCTTCTAAAACAAATGGGGGATGCACAACTGGTAACACAAGGTGTCCTTCATCATCTTTCTTCACAAAGGTTTCCATTTGAAGAACATACTGCATACAAAAAGAACAAAAACATGATATGAAAAAAGAATAAAACACGCAAGGACATGAAAAAATCAGTACAAGAGAAAAAATGACAGGACATGTTTACCGTGATAAATAAAGGTGAAAGTAGCACATGTTCACAAGAATGATAAACTAAACCCATTTCAGGGTCTTGCTTCCAGTACTTGATGACAAAATCTACGAGATACGAGTCCATTAAAGCTCCTTTGCCAAATGTATTATAGATATAGTCAACATTGTAATTTTTGACGTCACCAAAGGGATTATTCACCATAAAGAACGCGTTCCTGCAGTAAACATACACAGATGGGATCAATAAAATTAAAATTAAAAAAAACACACAAAAAGGATGAAGGGCACACTCATAAAACTTACTCGTGGTATTTGGTTACAAAATCTTTGCTGAGAACAAGATCCTTTATTTTCCTCGCCTCATCAATATATTTGAACCTCGGAGGCTTCAATTTCTCTATAGAGCATCTCAACTTAAAAGCCTCCCACCTGCCCTCTTGTTCGGAAATACTTCAGCCTCATCCATAGGAGGACGATTCATTGCTGCACTCCTAGTCCTAGTGACGCGTGGGCACGACGGAACAAAATCGTCATCATCAACATCAAATACATTGTGTGGAGAGCTAGGTCGAGCAACACTTCCACCATCAGGTCCAGACGCCACATCTGTGTTCAAACCATCTCCAGCCAAAGAACCAGAATTATCTGGAGAGATTTCAATGGCACAATCCTCCATAACTACCTCAGAACCCTGGGACTCAAACCGTCATGTACAGCCTTCATGAAGGCCCCCGTCAAAACCTAAAAACGTGTAGAAAAAACATGGAAACACTCAGCACAAAATACAAAAAAAAACATCAATACATCTCAATAATATAAAAATACAGTTCACTAATGAAGAGAATCCAGCCCACTTCTCTACAACAATGCAGCCCACTTGTCTATAACAATGCAGCCCACTTCTCTACAACAATGCATCCCACTTGTCTACAACAATGTAGCCCACTTCTCTACAACAATGCAGCCCACTTGTCTACAACAATGCAGCCCACTTATAAAGAACAATGCAGCTCACTTGCCCCAAAAATAAATGCAGCTAACTTGTCTACAACAAATGCAGCTCACTAACACAACAAAAATATAGCCATCCATTCTAAATCACGCATTTAACTAAACACACTAGTAAAAAAAGACCTTAAGAAGCGGAAGAAAGCAGTAGACAAAAAATAAATAAGGGAAATAAAGAAGTTCACTAAAACAACCTTTATGTGCAAAAATTAAAAGTGATGTTAAATCAAGGCAACACTTTCTCGATGTGAGCCAACTATAGAGCATGGCCTTTCTGATGTAGCCAATGTGCTCCACCCCAAACTGAGAAAATCAAACACCATCCCAAGTCTGCAAGAATAGAAACATATAGAATCCCCAATCATGCCTGCAATAAAAGAATAAAAAACATCAGTTTCACAAAATGAAATAAAAAAACTTGTATAGTACGGTGGAGAGGGGCTGTATGGAACACACCCATTTGGCTGAATTGGGACAATGACATGTTTCAACACAAATCCATCAAGTGTAGGAGGATTTAGCAGCTCATCAGAACTTGAGCTACCTTCTTTCCATGCACACTTGATATTTTTAACCATCCTCCTAAAAATCCTGATCGCATCAGGGCTGCCAGGTTTATTGAGCGAGTCAAGAAATTCAAACCGCCTTTCTTTCAAATTTGAGGCAACTACACAATAATGACCAACGCCATCCCTCGTCTCTGGTGGATCAAATGTTGCAAACAGGACCTGTTGGAAGTACAAAAATAAATAAAATTATTACAAGAAGAAGAAACAGAACACTATAAAAACCAACACACAAAATATGGTTTTTGACACAAAAACGTTATTCACCATATCTTTTTTATCAACACGCTCCTCGGCTTTTGAAGAGAACATCATTTTAACACTCCTGCCTACAGTACCACCATGACAAAGACTTGTCTGCCAAAACAAAACCAAAAAAGAAATAGTGCTCAAGCAAACAGGTCGTCACACGAAATCAGAAAAGAAAATCAAAAAATAAAACAAAAATTTCTGCATTCTTACACAAATTTGGTACGGACAACCATCGTCGGAGATCCCTTAAACTTATCTACCAGCAAAGAAACCCCAAGATCTACAAGGCCTGTAGTGAGCATCCCTTTATCGCAAAAAGATTGACCAACTTCGCCAATGGTAATATCATCCACCTCAGTTTTTAAGGCAATCATGTCCCTGATTTTTTATGAAAAACTGAAACCTAAGATATTAAAAAAATAAAAACAACGAAAAAGGGTGGATACTGAAATTAGAAAATACATATGAACAAAACAAATTTTAAAAAGCCATACTTCTTCTTCTTGTCCTTCCGAGCCCTCGTAACAGCAGTGTACAACTCATTGTATCTTTTCAGAAGAGCTGGACCAATGCTCGATGGTGTCACAACAGGAAGTTCGTCATCTGTAATAAAAAGATGAAGTCCACTTATCCAAAGAATGAAGTTCAAATATTAAGATAAGGAAATTCTGCTAGCTATTTTGAAAATCACCAACAAAAGATCAAGTTTCACTTATCATTAAACATCTAATATAGCTACCATAGTAATTAAACAAAATGAATGAGAAAAACTTCAACTCCACTGTTCAAAAACAAAACTCTTGCCTTCAGTGTTAGAGTCTTCATGTTGTTGTTCTTCAGAGCTGACCAAAACATTTACTTGGCTAGGTTGCGACGAATCCACCACAACCTCACTAGACTGCCCTTTTGTAGCAACATCAGCATTCTCTGGATTTACAACAGTCTGGTCAACCGCAACGTCCTTAGATACTTCAGCTACATGAGGCTCCACTCCGAATACATCAGGAACATCGTTGGCCGCCAGACAAAAAGGAGAAGCAGCAACTCTACCAACAGGAACGACATTCTCCAGCAGCTTTTCAATGCCAAAATCAGAATCTTCATGCCGACTAGGGGAAACATCATCATGGGATTCCTGAGCTACAGAAGGATCTGCACTCTCGACGACAACCGATACAGAAGCATCAACACTGCCACATCCCGCAACAACACAATCCTCCTAGTTCAGATCAACATGAACTTCTACGTTTTCATCTCCAGGCTGTGAAAAGTTTAAAAAAAAATACACAATGACACAAATGAGCATGGGGATAATTAACACAACAACACACAGGTCACTTATGTCAAAGACTGCAGACAACATACGCAAAACAACTACAGTCCACATATGCAAAACAACTGCAACCCACATGTGTCAAAACAACTACAACTGCAACCCACATATATGTAAAAAGAACTGCAGTTCATTTTGTCAAACGTTGCAGTTCAGTTCTGTTAAATACTAAAGCTTACATATGTAAAAGGCTATGGACCACACATGCAAAAAGAACTCCAGTTGACTTCTGTCAAAGACTGAAGCTCACACATGTAAAACTATTGCAGCTCACATATGTAAAAGAAATGCATATGAGTGAACAAAACAGCGTACATCAAGTTTATAACAACAACAACAAAATTAGATTACAACCCACTAACAGAAAAAGTAATTCAACTATACCTTATCAACTACAACATCCGGAGGGGACGATGCATCAGCCAAGTCCTCATCCTTCCCAGAGCCATCGTAGGAATCTTTATGCACATCACAAGCAACAACTCTAGTCTACAGGCATAGAACAAACCAAAAACAAAAATAAGATGGTAACGACCAAAAAAGAAAAGAAAAAACTTCAACTATGCACAAGCAGTACACACTTTACAACCGTGAAGTACACAAAAAATACAATAAAATGGAAAGCAAAAAATGCAAGTTCAAGAAGAGAGGCGTATGGCAGAACAAACATGGCAAAAGTACTTGTACCTGACCAATACCATCGTCCCTAGATCTATGGACACCAGAAGATTCCACTCCAGCCTATCACAAAAAAACAAATAGTGAGGAGCAGTCCACATAATACACAAAAGAGGTTCAAAGGCACAAAAAACCTAGAATGTACATTATCAGCGCCGACGCCAGCGTCCTGACGGTTCATTTCATCAAAAATATGCTCAACATCCTTATCATACCGACCGCATTTTTCTTCCTGTGAATGTTTCAATTGAGCATGCGAATACCGAATATTCGTCACTGCAATCTTCAGGCTTTCAACCACGCCGCAATCAAAATTGTGAGCAGCAACAATATATTCATCTCGTGGGCCATGGCCAACAGGGAAAAAAACCAGCAACTGTCCTCAACCTGTCACCAGAGGTTGGCAAATCTTCAGTCAACTTCAAAACCTTCAGAAGAAGCTCATCAATCTCCTTGTGTTTTTTGCCACCAACAAATGTCTGTTTAGAAGAGCTTCTATTATCAAAAGTCCGACGAGCCGTGAAACCACGAGTACGCGACACCTCATCATCACAGGCAGGAAGCTGGCTACAGATAGGCTCATAAAACCTAGCATGAGTGCTAGGCCCCGCATCAGGCTTGCCACATGGAACTACAGCAGGACGGTTGTACACAATATCACCTGACGCCTTCCACTGAAAAAGACAAGAAGCAAAGAGAAGTACACATGTGAGTACTAGAAAGTTCAGATTTATAATGAATGCACGTTTAAAAAAACTCTGATTTTAAAAACTCAGATGCACTAACCGGCAGCTTCCCAAATTTGTAAGTTTCCAAGTAAATCTTTCCCTTGACAAGCACACCCTTGTTGTATAACTTCATCAGGTCCTTGGTCGTCAGGTATGACGCACGTGGCGTCAACGTGTGCATAATTGAAAATTTGCGAAGCGTCAAGCAATCAAGATACATAATCAGGGGGACAATGGCACAACCCTTTGCACAATTCTGCTTGCTACCTTCTGTTTGCCATCTCACCATAGCTGCCTGCAACTCATTAACAACAAGCTGACAAAAGTCCATCTGCGCCATAGCCGCATAATCCATGTTCTCTACCATTCCAGCAACCCTGCCCAAACGAACTGCAGGCCCGGGGCACGGCAAATTCTGGTAAAGTATCATGAAGAACACCTTCACAGCAAGATCAACAGTCACATGATCATCTTCCTCCACCAACACCTTCAGCTTCTCAAGCAAGTCCTTGACACCTATACACTTTGAATGGTCAAAGCCAAGCTCATCCTTGAGGGCAATCAACAAGTCATCATGGCCGCTAGCAGCAGGCATGGGTGCAGTGTGACGTCCCATAGGTAAATCAAAAATGTGATGAACTGCATCACAATTGATTCAAAGAACCATGCCATTCCCAAAGTCCATTATCATGGTGGCTGGGTCAATCACTCCCATCAGATAGCACATAAGAATGTGCGACACATTTTTCTTTGCTGTCAGTTCAAAGACAACATCGAATCCAGCATCCCGAACACGACTACAGTGTGCGTCTTTCAATAAAGCAGCAGCCTTGCAGACAGTGGGAAGTGACAAACATACGATCTTGTTAAATCGAGAATCATCTCCCTCGGCATCATCTTCAGTTGCATTGCTCTCACTATACTTCTTCCTCTGTGTAAAGGGAAATGCAGTCCACATTAGAAGATTAGCAATAAAAAAGAGACAGAGAAAACACAGATAGAATAACAATGAAGGAAACAAATGCAGTCCACTTCAACAAACCTTTGGAACAACATCGACCTCCTCGCCAAAGTCGGCACCAACACCTTCATCACCATCATCACGGGCACGCTTGGGTAGACTCTTAGATGAACCACAGTCTTTGCGTCTACCAGTATGAACATCCCTCACAAAATTAGCAAGCACAAAGTCGTCATCGTCAGAGTTGGGACCTTCACTGACATGTAGTCGCTTGTGCTGAGGATCCTTTCCACCAGCTTCAGCAGTTCTCTTACCAAGATTCTTGTTCATGCCAGCAACACGTGGACTCCGCCGAGGAGTACCACCTTGCTCAGCAACAGAACTCAGCCTCTTCTTCTAAGAAGCAGGCTGCTTCACTTTGACAAATTTGGCACCCTTGGCACCATCTACAACTCTCCTATGCTTCTCCTTCTCCTCACACTCTTTTGAGTCACTTTCAAACCTCAACTTCTTCTTGCTTTGCTTCAATTCATATGCACGAAGCTGTTCCGAGACCATCCACTCCTATGTAACTTCCTCTGTACCATCAACATACTATGATTGTATTTCAGACAAGACGTGACGTCTCTGGTCAAAGCTCACACCAACATCACCCTCTGCAAAATAATGGTCAATCAATTGAGTAACCTCCTCAAACCCAGGCGCCCCAGCATGGAAAATAGACACTCCGTCAAAATGAAGTTTAACTATGGTCGTTAAAAAGTGCACAAAAAGAACAAATGCAGTACACTTAGACATATAAATGCAATGCTCCAATCATAAGCTAAATAAAAATTAATGCATTGTACAAAAAACTTGAATAAAACAACAATGCAGTTCACACATACATATAGTGGAGTTCACATGTACATATAAATGCAGTGCTGCATACACTAACTTCACGTTTGTTCCCAACAAAATGCCGGACTAGATACAATAAGGCAACGCCAATTTGTACAACATCAAGTAAGCAGGATACACAAAATAAACAAAGCATTCACATACCAGAAGGAGAGGCCACACTTATGGGAGAAGATTCAATTGGCGAATCACCTACTGGATAAAAAAATAGAAACAAAAATTAAAAAACATCACATGAAAAATAATGCAAAGGAACACTGACAACTAACACAGGATAAAAAATATGCAGGATGAATTAGGAAACTAGATAAACATCAAACAAAATAAACAAAGCAAAAAATAAGCAGTCCACATACCCTGAACTCCTCCTCCCACTCTGCTCGGCGAAGACATGGCGTTTGCCTGCAGCACAAGGACGAAGTGACAGATATAAGCAACAAAATCGGCAAAATCTGACGAAACCCTAGATGCACCTTGCTCTGCCTACAGAGCACACCCGAGTATCAAATTCAAATCAAGATAAAATCGCCTGCTTACGGAAAAAATACATAACCAAAAACGCAACAACAACTACGAGCATCACAAAACTAGACGAGGGGACGATCAAGAGCGAGGCCAAGGGGAACGTACCACAAAAAAGGGGATTAACGGTGGTAGTGGGGGCAGCGGCGGGAACGGACAGGAAAGGGCTGCGGGAGCGGAGCGGGAAGGGCTGGCGGAGCGGACGGCAACGCGGAATGCAGGAATAAGGACCTATTGGGGGCGGCGGTTCCGTGGGCGACGGCGGTTGCTGCGGGCGATGGCGGTTTTACTCGAGGGAGAGATGCTTCGAGAGACACTGCAAGAGAGGAGAGAGGTTTCTTCTCGGTCTCTCTCCCTGTGAGCGGAGCGATGGGATCGCCTGGGAGGGCCACGTACGAGGCCGGCGTGGGAAAGGGTTACATAAAACTGGCCGGCCCAAAATGGCCCGGCTAAATAAGACGGACTACATCGAAACACACGTGATGCAGCATTCTATGAAGACAATGCAGTTTAGACAGTAAAACAAAATAAAATGCATGCAGTTCGTAAAAAAAGTTGAATTCAAAAATAACGCGCGTGTTAAGATAACGCGTCCGTAAAAAGTCTACCTTCAAATAAGTGCCACAAAAAACGGGGGGGGGGCAACCCCCCCCCCCCCCCCCCCCGCCCCTCCCGTGCCAGGGACTGCAGCAAGTACACGCAAAAACATATGCAGTACGCAGCTCTAAAAAATGCAGTGCATTTGGTTAGACGAAGCAGTACGGTATAATAAGCAATTCAGTTTCGTATTACATGCATCAGCAAATACACGGCCTAGTCCACAGCGAAATAATCGTAAAATTGTGGAATACATTGTACTTTTTTCCAGGGGCTGCAGCAATGACACGCAAAAAACGGTGCAGTACGAACGTATAGACAAAATGCAGTGCTTTTTGCTAGACGATGTAGTGCGGTATGATAAGCAATGCAGTCCCGTGAACACGTACGATACATATAAACGTGACAAATGCCCGTTCGCACAGAAAGTGGTGGTTAAAATTTTTTACTAATAAAAAATAAAATAAAACCACATTAAAAAAACAACGTTCGCATACAACCACCCAATCCGAGCGGTTCCATCGCCACAAACCCACGATCACAGACACAACACCAACCCATGATCTGCACAACCGCATCTTCAGTGAGATCGTGTAGTTTATCCGATGAGGCCATCCCCCCCTTAAATTCAGACCCATGCGAAAGGCCTTCTCATCCACAACAACACAAGTATCCATTACGCTGCCACCAAATCGCTCCATCACATCGATCTCCACAGAAAACACCAAGCCCTACTACTGGCGATGGCGTTCTCCGACGAGTACAGGGACGTGGAGGCCCACAGCAACACCAAATTGCATGTCATCCACACCAACGACAAGAAGCAGATGACGATCTCCCTCGCGCAGTACGAGTGCCACCTCAGGCTCTAGCGCCACAAGATCGTCGGGATTGATCTCGAGTACAACAACGAGCCTGAAGCGATGCAGAAACCTACCCTTGTCCAACTCTCCGTCGGCAAGACTCAACCGGTGCTACTCTTCCAACTGAGCGCTGTTGAAAGGTGCACCGTCTTCGACAACTTCCTTGCCGACCCCAGGTACACCTTTGCTGGCTTCTCCATCGACGGCGACAAAACCAGGCTAGAGCGCATCAATCTGGAGGTCGCCAACATCGTCGACATCCAGAAGGAGTGGAGGGTGCCTGAGGCAACCAAGGAGTTGGAATCCCTTGGAGACGTCTCCGGCATGCTCATCGACGACTACTACAACAACATGAAGAAGAAGATCACCGATGACGAACACAGGCGCTGGGCCACCCTGCCTCTGTCCATGAGGCACATCGAGTATGCGGCAAAGGACGCCTACGCAGCGTATGAGATATGGAACCGCATCACACTCACCCAGGACGGGCTTCGCCATGCAAAGTTGGAGAAGGAGGAGCCCCCCAAGAAGCGTGCCAGGAGCAGCTCGGGATGGGGAGACGCTGCCTGGTGAAGAAGCAGACGGTGCTGGCCAAGAGCCAACAATGCTAGCATCGTTTTAGATTTACCATCAAATTTGCTTTCTGTTGTTTTCTTATATATTGTTCGTTTGCTTGTGATCATTTGCTTTTGCTGAACTTAGTTTGCTTGTCATGCAGAATCTCTTGTAATGATCAACTTTGATTATGTTAGGTTGCTTTCTGTTGAACTTAGTTTACTGGTGATGAACTTGTCATATAGAATGCTTGTGATCATTTGCTTTCTGTTGTTTGCTTAGTATCATTAGATTCGAGCAGTGCACAAAACGGACGAAGATGCAGTGCGCAAATAGGACGCATGCAGTGCAAAATATGTACGCATGCAGTACATGTCTCTGTCGAATGCAGTGCACACATATCTAACAAAGCAGTGCACGCCGTACACTAGAAAAAAGAATACATAAGAGCAAAAACACGAAAAGAAAATGCGACCTGTATATGTAGTGCAGAGTATGTGAACATGCAGTACAGAAACATGACCAATGCAGTGCACAAATGATTTACTAAGCAGTGCACGCCCCTACATTTGAAAAAATATGCAAGACGAAAAAATATAAAGAAAAAAATTTTGACCACCCAGGTGCAACCAGGCCCCAGCCAGTCTCGTAGTAGATCTGTGCCCACAGTAGGCGAGTCGTTCTGAGCCACGATGCATGGGGCCGTGCACACATGGGCCCACAGGTCAGAGAGCATAGAGCAGCGAGCGCCGTGTATAAGCGCCAAAATAAGTAACCAGAGGAGTTTGATACTACTGCGTCGGCAGCGCTTATAAACAGGCCGAGCGCACCCTCCATAGGCGAGGTGGGACTAAACATTAGGGCGCACACATAGCACACCAGGAACCAGCCATGCTGACAGGCCGACTTGGGCCGAATACGTCTTCACTCCCCAAACACAGGCCCACTAGGCAAAAGAGAGCCTGCTGAAAATTAAAAAATTCCCACATACCACTCCGCAAACACAGGCCCAACCACACGTTCCGCAGTTCGTTGTGATATGACAATGCAGTTCACTATATTCAAGTAAGCAGTCATGTTGCTTCTCAAATGCATTCGCGTACACTGAATCAGAATCAATCCACCACCTAACACCAACCACAACATTTATTACTTCCGTTGCTCAATTGGTTGCATAAAAACCTATCCATTCATGCTCCAGACTCACACAACTCCTCCCCCCCCATTCCTCTTTTTCTTCAAATCGCAGATCTAGGGTTGCTCCCATCCTCAGCTGTTCTCTGAAATTTCACTGAACCCGCCATGGACTATAAGTGCGGGTGTTTGGCAAGGATGGCGCCGATAGCGGACACATGCGTGTACGCAGAGGGTCTAGAGCTCACCAACACCGAGTGGTGCAGCATGCTTGGGTGCCTGGTGATACCCAACAGGGGTTTTGGGCACCATTTCTTCATCGCCTCACACCCGCAGACCTGCAGGAAAGTTGGGTGTGTTTTTTCCCTCACAATTTTTGACATAATCTAGGCTGCAAATCCACATCTGAATAAATATTTCCATCAATTTGTTCAGTAGTGTCAACAAATACAAACAAAATTTGTATTGTCCTTCAGATTTGTGAGCTATTAAGACTAGATAGTTCCACCTATTTTTCTTCAGTACCGCACCAGGTATCGACACTAGTTAGATCAGAACCCCAACACACGAACAAAAAAGAGGGTCAGTAGATCAGTGTTGTAGTTCTCTTAACATGCTAGCGAAGTACACTGTAAATGACCTTGCAGTACAAACATGTTACGGTATAATATATATCCTAGTAAAACTAGAGGTCAATTCCATATACAAGTTTGTTCATACATTGCAACTACTTTATAAAATAGTAGCCATATATATGTACATATTTAAGTCAACATAAACACATCATCCTAAGTATAAAGAAAAACATTTGTTGTTTACTTATAAACATTCTTTTCCATCCATTCCAAAATGCAGAAACTGCCATCCATAATAAAATTTCCTGCTTCGAGTTCAGGGAAGGTTACTTTGGAGACACAACACAAGAATGGGTATGCAGACATGCAAGCTGACTACCACATCAACTTTGAAGACTTCATCAACATAACTACTGGTTGGAAAGATTTTTTCTCCCAGAATGGCTTTGAGGTCGGAGAAGTGGCCATGGTGTTTTTCTACAAAGAAGAAGACTCCCTGAAGTTTAAAATATTTGCAGCGTAGGCTGTCTAATATGAAGCAAGCCATCAGTGGCATATTTCTAATGCTTTGCTTATGTTGTATGCTTTTAAAATTATGTCCATCAGACACTTTGAACGATGCCTATTTAAAGTACGCAACCTCATCTGCATCATTTTATCACCCTTTTTAGACAAGTTGCTGCTGGCAGTAATGCAGTTCTCTCAAACACATAGTGTGGTCCTAAATATAAAAGTAGTCCTCTGAACAGTAACAATGCAATGCGAATGGTCGAAACTTTGTAGTTAACATATGATGTTCAAAAGAATTCTCATAGTATGCAGTTCAAAAAATTTGTCATAATAATTATTCAGCTAACACAAGCATATAATGGACCATCTATTCTAATAGCATAATAGAAGATTAACCATACTGCCAATGTAGTACAAACGTGCATATTATGCAGTCCTCTAAAACACAGAATGTAGTTTAAGAAAAGAGAAATCTCATAAGCTGCCATAACCACTCTAATGCAGCTACAACGAAGTACACTACTAACGAAAATGCAGTGCACTGATACGTCTCCAACGTATCTATAATTTTTGATTGTTACATGCTATTATATTATCTGTTTTGGATGTTTAATGAGCTTTAATATGCTTTTTTATATTATTTTTGGGACTAACCTATTAACCAAAGGCCCAGTGCAAATTGCTGTTTTTTTGCCTATTTCAGTGTTTCGCAGAAAAGGAATATCAAACGGAATCCAAACGGAACGAAACCTTCGCGAGGATCCTTTTTTGGAACAAACGCAATCCAGGAGACTTGGAGTGGACGTCAAGGAAGCAACGAGGCGGCCACGAGGCAGGAGGGCGTGCCGGGGGGGGGGGGGGGGTAGGCGCGCCCCCACCCTCGTGGGCCCCTCATAGCTCCACCAACCTACTTCTTCGCCTATATATACTCTTATACCCTGAAAACATCCAGGGGATCCACGAAACCACTTTTCCACTGCCGCAACCTTCTGTACCCTTTGAGATCCCATATTGGGGCCTTTTCCGACGATCTACCGGAGGGGGATTCGATCATGGAGGGCTTCTACATCAACACCATAGCCTCTCCGATGATGTGTGAGTAGTTTACCACAGACCTTCGGGTTCATAGTTATTAGCTAGATGGCTTCTTCTCTCTCTTTGGATATCAATACAAAGTTCTCCTCGATGTTCTTGGAGATCTATCCGATGTAATACTCTTTTGCCGTGTGTTTGCCGAGATCCGATGAATTTTGGGTTTATGAACTTGATTATCTATGCATATTATTTGGTTCTTCTCTGAATTATTATGTGCATGATTTGATATCTTTGCAAGTCTCTTCGAATTATCGGTTTAGTTTGGCCTACTAGATTGATCTTTCTTGCAATGGGAGAAGTGCTTAGCTTTGGGTTCAATCTTGCGGTGCTCGATCCCAGTGACAGAAAGGGAAACGACACGTATTGTATTGTTGCCATCGAGGATAAAAAGATTGGGTTTATATCATATTGCTTGAGTTTATCCCTCTACATCATGTCATCTTGCCTAATGCGTTACTCCATTCTTATGAACTTAATACTCTAGATGCATGCTGGATAGCGGTCGATGTGTGGAGTAATAGTAGTAGATGCAGAATCGTTTCGGTCTACTTGACACGGACGTGATGCCTATGTTCATGATCATTGCCTTAGATATCATCATAACTATGCACTTTTCTATCAATTACTCAGCAGTAATTTGTTCACCCACCGTAATATATGCTATCTTGAGAGAAGCCACTAGTGAAACCTATGGCCCCCGGGTCTACTTTACATCATATAAGTTTACGATCTACAATTCTAGTTTACTGTTTATTTTGCAATCTTTATTTTCCAATCTATACAACAAAATACCAAAAATATTTATCTTATTGTCTTTATCAGATCTCACTTTTGCAAGTGGCCGTGAAGGGATTGACAACCCCTTTATCGCGTTGGTTGCAAGGTTCTTGATTGTTTGTGCAGGTACTAGGCGATTTGCGTGTAGTCTCCTACTTGATTGATACCTCGGTTCTCAAAAACTGACGGAAATACTTACGCTACTTTGCTGCATCACCCTTTCCTCTTCAAGGGAAAACCAACGCATGCTCAAGAGGTAGCATGCACTACAACGTATGCCAGAACTACAACAATAAAATTAAAGCAGTAGAAATCCATACATGTTGTAGACTAACAAAGGTGCCAATTCACTCGCACTTCCATAACTCGCCTAAAAATAGTCCAACCACTAAACTATCGAAAAATACCCCGCAAAAAATTACATGGAACACACGGCAACTGGACGAACAACATCAGCTTTTATTTAAAAATTGCAATTCAAAAAAATGAGGATTATACCCGCAATACAATGAATTCAAACCAACAGTGATAGTAATTACAAGATTCAAAAACACATCGACGCACAAAGTCCAAAAAATTAACAAGAACAGAGGAGCGGACGAAGCTCACCTGCCCACACAATCAAATTCACAGGAATTGAAAACTAACTCCTAAAAATTAACAAATTGTAGAGTAAACAGACCGATTAAAATGAACGCAATCAAAGAATTCCTACTAACAAACAACATCCGAGCACAAAAAAGTCGGATCCGACGCGAACACAAACGAACAGAGAAAGCTCGTCCGCCAAATCGCTCGATTTGCAAACATTCTAGTCGCTTTTCCTGTAAATTACAAATAAAAAAGATCAAATGAGATCCAGAAAGAAATTAAATCATCCTGCAACACCCGATTCCACACAGAAAACGCGGACGGACCGCCAGAAAATGAACCAGTTCTCCCGTGAAACATTGCAGTGCCCAACGTAAAGATGATGCAGTTCGCTTCTGTTGAGCATACAGTGCAGAAGTGTTATGAGAATAACTATTCTGCTAATATTTGCATAATAAACTGGAAGCATATATATATATATATATTAACGAATCGATCTTTCTTCTTTTAACCCTCCAGATCAAACAAATCTTCTACAAGCAGGGCAGTGCGAGGCCCGGCCAAAAAGTTGCAGGATGGCGTAAGGTACAACATCGATGCCATCAAAACAACTGGTGAACCGCTTGAAACTAAGAAGAATGCGGACAAGTTTACTCGTCAATGCGGAGTTATTGTTAGGGACCAAATCCCGATCTCCATTCAAGAATGGAATAAGCTAGCAAAGGGAGAGCAAGGAGTTACTTTTGTGTCCGAAAGAGCAAAAGATCTGCTTTGCGAATCGCTCATGTCACATTTCACCCTACCACATCATTTCACAGATGCACAACAGGAGACAGTCAGGAAGTGTGCTCTTAAGAAGATGGCGATAGCATTCAACAACCACAAGAAAAAAATATGGGCCGCGTACGTCCAAGACGGAAAGCAGACTCCAGAATTCAAGGGAGCACTGGTGAAGGCAAGAGATCACTAGGACGCTTTCGTGAAGTTCAACGAATCGGAAGCATCTCAGGAACGGTTGAGAATAAACAAGATTAATGCTATGAAAAAGAAGTGGCACCATCGGCTGGGGCCAGGTGGCTACCAGGTCGCCCGGCCTAAGTGGGATCTCGCCGAGCAAGAGATGATTGCTGCATGGGTCACTCCAGTTACATTGAGTTGGCCCCCAGGTGCAGGACTTGGTTTTATGCGCATGGGGGGAAGTTGGACCCAGAGAAAGGGCTGGTTATGGAGCGGGCAAGTCTTAAAGAAGCCTCCGACGCTTTACTTGTTGCAATAGAAGAGGCTCGAACGGGGCGTTCACGCCCAACAGAGAGAACGACGAGCTTAATTGCACCCTGAAGAATCCTGAACACCCGGATGAACACGAGGCAAAGGCGTTGTTCCGTGGTTTGAGGGGTTTGCGGATTGGAACGCCGATTACAGAAGCCGTGCAAGAAAGAAGCTGCGGGAGTAGCAGAAGAGGAAGCTGGAGGAGGAGCAGAGGAAGGAGGAAGCAGTCTGCCTTCAAGGCCTAGAATCAAAGCACGCGGAGTTGGAACGCGCTTTTTCAAGTAGCAGCAGGAGCAGATTGACTCACTTAGCCAAGAAAGGGCGTCTCAGCGGCAGCAGCAAGGAAATCCAGCATTGGATAGCACCGTCCCATCTATGCCGAGAAGCAGCGTGGGTTCCACCCGGCCGATGATGCACTACTGGCTAGATACCCCGTGGATGATATCCAACGTGCGACACCTTGTGATCTACACATTAAGGTGAACAACATATCAATGAAGGTGGCGGATGGCTATGCTTTAACAAACCCCCTGAACCAACCTTCCATGGCAATCCAATTCCAGCTGGCTATTCTCGTGTCGGGGTGGATGGAGTGATGTCGGGATATAACGAGCCAGAGCTTGACATTCATGGAGGTGACGAGGAGTGCACACTAGGAGAGGCCATACGTCGTATCACTTCTATGAAGAAAGGATTGCATCGTCTTTCCAAGGCCACCGACTCCTCCTCCAAGTCTGCCGCGTCAGCCGGCTCCTCCTCCAAGTCCGCCACCGCATCAGCCGACTCCTCCTCCTCCTCCAAGTCTGCCACCGCGTCAACCGACTTCTCCTCCTCCAAGTCCGCCACCGCATCAGCCGACTCCTCCTCCAAGTCCGGCACCGCGTCAGCCGTCTCCGCCGCCTTAGCGGGTGACACGTCTCCAATGTATCTATAATTTTTGATTGTTCCATGTTGTTTTATTATCAATCTTGGATGTTTTATAATCATTTTATATCATTTTTTTGGGACTAACCTATTGACATAGTGCCAAGTGCCAGTTGCTGTTTTTCCATGTTTTTTACATCGCAGGAAATCAATATCAGACGAAGTCCAAATGCCACGAAACTCCACGATGATTTTTTATGGGCCAGAAGGAAGGCAATGGGCCCTGGTTGCACCTGGGGGGTGCCCCGAGGGGGAACAACCCACCAGGGCACGCCAGGAGGCCCAAGCGCGCCCTGGTTGGTTGTGCCCACCTCGGGTGCCCCCCGGGCCGCCTCTTTGCTCTATAAATACCCCAAAAATACAAGAACCCTAAAAGCATCGACGAAATATTCATCCAGCCGCCGCAGAGTCCAGAACCACCAGATCCAATCTAGACACCATCTCGGATGGGGTTCACCACCTCCATTGGTGCCTCTCCGATGATGCGTGAGTAGTTCTTTGTAGACCTTTGGATCCGTAGTTAGTAGCTAGATGGCTTTCTCTCTCTCTCGCTCGCTTAATTCTCAATACAATGGTCTCTTGGAGATCCATATGATGTAACTCTTTTTGCGGTGTGTTTGTTGGGATCTAATGAACTTTGAGTTAATGATTAGTCATATCTTTTTATATCCATGAAAGTTATTTGAGTTTCTTTGATCTCCTATATGCATGATCTCTTATAGCCACGTATTTCTTCTCCGATATTTGGGTTTTGTTTGGCCAACTTGATCTATTTATCTTGCAATGGGAAGAGGTGCCCGGTAGTGGGTTCGATCTTACGGTGCTCGATCCCAGTGACAGAAAGGGAACCGACACGTATGTATCATAGCTACTAAGGATAAAAAGACGAGATCTATATCTACCGCCATATAGATAAATGGATCTTGTCTACATCATGTCATCATTCTTATTGCATTACTCCATTTTTCCATGAACTTAATACACTAGATGCATGCTGGATAGCGGTCGATGTGTGGAGTAATAGTAGTAGATGCATGCAGGAGTCGGTCAACTAATATTGGACGTGATGCCTATGTAATGATCATTGCCTGGATATCATCATAATTATTTGAGGTTCTATCAATTGCCCAACAGTAAATTTTTTACCCACTGTTTGCTATCTTTCTCGAGAGAAGCCACTAGTGAAACCTATGACCCCGGGTCTTCTTTCTCATATAATTGCTTTGCGATCTATTTTATTTGCACTTTTTATTCAGATCTATTAAACCAAAAATACAAAAATACTTTGGTGCACTTTATTTCATTTGTGATCTATTATTTCAATCTATTACAACTTATTCCTGTCCGTGCATCGTTTCTGGCGTCGTACCCCGAAAGGGATTGACAACCCCTTTAACACGTCGGGTTGCGAGGTGTTGTTATTTGTGTGCAGGGGCTGTTTACGTTGTGTTGCTTGGTTCTCCTACTGGTTTGATAACCTTGGTTTCATATCTGAGGGAAATACCTACCGCCGCTATGCTGCATCATCTTTTCCTCTTTGGGGAAATACTGACGTAGCTTCAAGCGACATCAAAGGAATTTCTGGCGCCGTTGCTGGGGAGGATCTTCATAATAACCAGGTTCCTAATCACAAATCTCATCTCCTTGCAATTTACATTATTTTCCATTTGCCTCTCGTTTTCCTCTCCCCCACTTCACAAAAATTTGCCGTTTTATTCGCCTCTCTTTTTCCGTTCGCCGTTTTCTTGCCGGATCTTGTTTTTTTGTGCGAGATCTTGTTTGCTGCTATGGATAATTCCTCCTCTATTGCTTGCACTCCCAAGAATGAGGTTCTCAACTTTAAACGAGAGGAGGAGAAAGTTTAAAAGATGCTTGGTATAGAATTTGCAATGCTCATAATAGATCTATCCGTAAGCAATCTACCATTGTGCTTCTGCGTTGTTTTTATGTTGGCATCACCACTTGGTATAGATTCTTCCTTGATACGATTACTGGTGGAAATTTCTTAATGAGTCCTCCTTTTGATGCTCTTAATGCTATGGGAAATTTAGTGGGCTCAACACCTCTTATGGTTAATGAAACAATTTTGACTCTTGAGCATGTTATGGAAAGACTAGATGCTATTGAAAAGACAATGCTCACTGAAGATCATATGGAAATTATACATAAAAAGATGCATAATTTTTCCACTAATCTTGGGTCAAAAGCCGGTGATATTTTTAAGTTGTTAAAAGAGAGGGGTACTGTAATCCATGAAAGAATAGAAGAAAGTCTGTATCAGATCGATAAAATGGAAGAAATCTTTAGTAATTTAAGCATGCCTTTTACTACCACTAAAATTATTGAGGAAACCCCCATAAAGAGTAGGAGATCCAGAAACAAGGGTGCAACTTCTAGTGATAGCAATAAAGGAGATCTTAAGATGATTAGTATCCACCCCGATTTTGTTGAAGTGATAAGAGATCCTTTTTGAAAGAATGAAATCTTTGAATTTATTCCTAGGAGTGTTGTTATTGAAAATATTTATGCTAAATCTTTGAGGGATTCTAAGTGTTTGATTGAAGAATTGGACAAAGATGACAAAACTTAGATCCTCGCTTTATGCCTAGCTAAGGGCGTAAAACTGTAGCGCTTGTTGGGAGGCAACCCAATGAATAAAATTTATTTTTTCTTATTGTTTTCTGTTCTTGTGTGCTTACACAATTATGCTACCGTTATGATTGTGTTTTCTGTGTTTTAATTAGTGTTTGTGCCAAGTAGAACCAATAGGATCTTCTTGGGTGATAGTTGTTTGATCTTGCTGAAAAAGACAGAAACTTTGTGCTCAAGAAAATAATTGTTAGAATTCACCAGAACGTGATAAAATGCCAATTCTTTTTGCAGAAGATTAACATACGAATTATCCAGGATTTCCTTGTTTTTCAGAATTTTTGGAGTCTCAGAAGTATTCAAACAAATCAGATTACTACAGACTGTTCTGTTTTGACAGATTCTGTTTTCTTTGTGTTGTGTGCTTATTTTGATGGCTCTATGGTTTTCTTTGATGAGTTTTTTCCATAGAAAAGTTGGAATACAGTAGATATAATACAAAAACACAATAAGAATTGGTTTGATACAGCACTTATAGTAGTAGTTTATTTTTCTTACACTAACGGATCTCACGAAGGTTTTGTTGAGTTTTGTGTGATTGGAGTTTTCAAGTTTTGGGTTATCTTACGATGGATGAAGGAAGGATGTAAGAGCCTAAGCTTGGGGATGCCCCGGCATCCCAAGCTATTATCCAAAAAGGAGCAACCAACTTAGCTTGGGGATGCCCCCGAGTGGCATCCCAGCTTTCTTCCAACAACTATAGGTATTTTACTCGAGGCTATATTTTTATTCGTCACATGATATGTGTTTTGCTTGGAGCGTCTTGTATGATATGTGTCTTTGCTTGTTTTATTTTGTGTTTTAAGTCATCAATCCTTGCTGGACACACCTATTTGAGAGAGCCAAAATTATATCATGACTTGTTAGAATTGCTCTCTATGCTTCACTTAAATCTTTTATGAGCTAGGACTTGCTCTACTGCTTCACTTATATCTTTTTGAGCACGGTGTGCTTTGTTATTTTTTAAGAAATTCTCTCTTGCTTCACTTAAATTGTTTTGAGAGAAAGAAAATTTGTTATGCTCATGATCTTCACTTATATTTGTTTGAGCTTATGAAAAGCAACACATGAAAATGAGTCCCAAAGTTATAGATATCCAAGAAGGATAAAGTAAAAGAAAATGTCATGAAGATCATTGGACAAAATAAACTTGATTCTTAGTAATAGTTTTGAGATATGATGGTGTGATATGTGAGTTATGTTGATGAGTAATTGTGCTCTAGTAAGAATATTGGTGTTAAGGTTTGTGATTCCTTATGCATGCACGAAAGTCAATAATCATGCAGTGAAAATTATATCCTACTTGTGGTGCATTATTCGGTGTTAATTATGCTTAATGCTTACTTATGAGATCATTCGTTTCTTGGTTGGTTGCTTCCCAATCTTTTGCTACCCTTCACTTTGCACTAAGTATGATCTCTACTTGTGCATCCAAAATCCTTTAAACCAGTTTTGCCACATGAGTCCACTATATCTACCTATATGCGGTATTCTTTTGCCGTTCTAAGCAAATTTGCATGTGACATCTCTAATTTTCAAAATAAACTTCTCTTTTGTGTGTTTGTTTCGCTCGCGGAATGGTAACGGATGGCTAATATTTTCCATGCTGGATGTGTTATTCTCAAGATGAGTGTTTATTCACTTGTCGTTGCACGAGAGTAAGGCAAAGGTCTTAGGGATGCCCAGTCCCGAAATGCAAAAATGAATTTACTTTATGTTGTAAAATAATAAGTTCCTTGGGAAGTGTTGGTATGGAGGGCACCCGTGGATACTGTTAGCCATGGAAAGTGAAAGAATGGTGGAAAAAGGAATAAACTTTATTTTCTGTTTGGGAACCGCCTATGGCATATCTAGCATGGAAAGTGTTGGGAACTCTAAGTCGTTTTCGTTGGTGTGATGGATACACCTCCCAAAATGTTTTTATCTCTATTTTTTTTGCTTTGAGCTCTGGCACCTGTACAAATCCCTACTTCCGTCTGCGAAGGGCCTTTCTTTTACTTTATGCAATTTTTTTTGAAATTTGAGTCTCCATCTTCTCTCATAAAAAGCACCAACTAGGAGGCAATATGATCGTGCTTAAGTATTGGGTGTAGTTAATATTCAAGTGTGTTTCATGAATGGATCAATGTTTGAGCATGATGGGCTAGGGATAACTTATTTTAGCATTGATATTTTGAAAGACATGGTTGCTTGTTGATATGCTTGAGTATCTAAATTATTATGTCAAAACTAGACTATTGCTTTGAATCACATACAAGTCCAAATGTCCATGCTATAAAGAAAAGAATGTGATATGACATGATGAACAACACTCCACATCAAAAATTCTGTTTTTGTCACTTACCTACTCGAGGACAGGCAGGAGTTAAGCTTGGGGATGCTGATACGTCTCCAATGTATCTATAATTTTTGATTGTTCCATGCTGTTTTATTATCAATCTTGGATGTTTTATAATCATTTTATATCATTTTTTGGTACTAACCTATTGACATAGTGCCAAGTGCCAGTTGCTGTTCTTTTCCATGTTTTGTACATCACAGGAAATATATACCAGATGAAGTCCAAATGCCACGAAACTCCACGATGATTTTTTATGGGCCAGAAGGAAGGCAATGGGCCCTGGTTGCACCTGGGGGTGCCCTGAGGGGGGCACTGTTGGGGAACGTAGCAATAGTTCAAAATTTTCCTACGTGTCACCAAGATCAATCTAGGAGATGCTAGCAACGAGAGAGAGGGAGTGCATCTTCATACCCTTGAAGATCGCTAAGCGGAAGCGTTACAAGAACGGGGTTGATGGAGTCGTACTCGCGGCGATTCAAATCGCGGAAGATCTGATCTAGCGCCGAATGGAAGGCGCCTCCGCGTTCAACACACGTACAGCCCGGGGACGTCTCCTCCTTCTTGATCCAGCAAGGGGAGAGGAGAAGTTGAGGGAGAACTCCAGCAGCACGACGTCGTGGTGGCAACGGAGCTCGTGGTTCTCCGGCAGAGCTTCGCTAAGCACTACGGAGGAGGAGGAGGAGGTGTATGAGGAGGGAGGGCTGCGCCAGGGAAGAGGTTCGGCTGCCCTCCCACCCCTCCACTATATATAGGGGCAAGGGGAGAGGGGGAGGCGCCCTAGGGTTTCCCCTAGGGGGCGGCGGCCAAGCAGATTGGATCTCCCTAGGGAAAATCCTAGGGAGACTTGCCCCCCAAGCCAAGCAGGTGGAGGCTTGCCTCCCAAGCCAGGTGGAGGCGCCCCACCTCCCCAAGTAACGTGGGAAAGGGTGTGGGGGGCGCACCACCCCTTAGTGGGCTGGTTTGCCCCTTCCCCTTTGGCCCATGAGGCCCTCCAACACTTGCCGGGGCTCCCGAAACACCTTTCGGTCATGCTGGCCATAGCCTGGTACCCCCGGAACACTTCCGGACTCCAATACCCTTCGTCCAATATATCGATCTTCACCGCCGGACCATTCCGGAACTCCTCGTGATGTCCGGGATCTCATCCGGGACTCCGAACAACCTTCGGTAACCACATACTATTTCCCATAACAACTCTAGCGTCACCGAACCTTAAGTGCGTAGACCCTACGGGTTCGGGAACCATGCAGACATGACCGAGACACCTCTCCGGCCAATAACCAATAGCGGTATCTGGACACCCATATTGGCTCCCACATGTTCCACGATGATCTCATCGGATGAACCACGATGTCGGGGATTCAATCAATCCCGTATACAATTCCCTTTGTCTATCGGTATGTTACTTGCCCGAGATTCGATCGTCGGTATCCCAATACCTCGTTCAGTCTCGTTACCGGCAAGTCTCTTTACTCGTTCCGTAACGCATGATCCCGTGGCTAACTCCTTAGTCACATTGAGCTCATTATGATGATGCATTACCGAGTGGGCCCAGAGATACCTCTCCGTCATACGGAGTGACAAATCCCAGTCTCGATTCGTGCCAACCCAACAGACACTTTCAGAGATACCTGTAGTGCACCTTTATAGCCACCCAGTTACATTGTGACGTTTGGTACACCCAAAGCATTCCTACGGTATCCGGGAGTTGCACAATCTCATGGTCTAAGGAAACGATACTTGACATTAGAAAAGCTCTTAGCAAACGAACTACACGATCTTGTGCTATGCTTAGGATTGGGTCTTGTCCATCACATCATTCTCCTAATGATGTGATCCCGTTATCAATGACATCCAATGTCCATGGTCAGGAAACCATAACCATCTATTGATCAACGAGCTAGTCAACTAGAGGCTTACTAGGGACATGTTGTGGTCTATGTATTCACACATGTATTACGGTTTCCAGTTAATACAATTATAGCATGAACAATAGACAATTATCAAGAACAAGGAAATACAATAATAACCATTTTATTATTGCCTCTAGGGCATATTTCCAACAGGCACAACCCACGAGGCGCGCCAGGAGGCCCAGGCGCGCCCTGGTGGGTTGTGCCCACCTCGGGTGCCCCCCGGACCGCCTCTTTGCTCTATAAATACCCCAAAAATACCAGAACCCTAAAAGCATCGACGAAATATTCATCCAGCCGCCGCAAAGTCCAGAACCACCAGATCCAATCTAGACACCCATCTTAGATGGGGTTCACCACCTCCATTGGTGTCTCTCCGATGATGCGTGAGTAGTTCTTTGTAGACCTTCGGGTCCGTAGTTAGTAGATAGATGGCTTTCTCTCTCTCGTTGAATTCTCAATACAATGGTCTCTTGGAGATCCATATGATGTAACTCTTTTTGCGGTGTTTGTTGGGATTTGATGAACTTTGAGTTTATGGTCAGTCATATCTTTTTATATCCATGAAAGTTATTTGAGTTTCTTTGATCTTTTATATGCACAATCTCTTATAGCCTCGTATTTCTTCTCCGATATTTGGGTTTTGTTTGGCCAACTTGATCTATTTATCTTGCAATGGGAAGAGGTGCCCGGTAGTGGGTTCGATCTTACCGTGCTCGACCCCTGCGACAGAAAGGGAACCAACACGTATGTACCGTTGCTACTAAGGATAAAAAGACGAGATCTATATCTACTGCCATATAGATAAACGGATCTTGTCTACATCATGTCATCATTCTTATTGCATTACTCCGTTTTTCCATGAACTTAATACACTAGATGCATGCTGGATAGCGGTCGATGTGTGGAGTAATAGTAGTAGATGCAGGCAGGAGTCGGTCTACTAATCTTGGACGTGATGCCTATGTAATGATCATTGCCTGGATATCGTCATAATTATTTGAGGTTCTATCAATTACCCAACAGTAATTTGTTTACCCACCGTTTGCTATCTTTGTCGAGAGAAGCCACTAGTGAAACCTACGGCCCCCCGGGTTTTCTTTCTCATATATTTGCTTTGCGATCTATTTTATTTGTACTTTTTATTCAGATCTATTAAACCAAAAATACAAAAATACTTTGCCGCACTTTATTTCATTTGCGATCTATTATTTCAATCTATTACAACTTATTCCCGTCCGCGCACCGTTTCTGGCGCCGTACCCCGAAAGGGATTGACAACCCCTTTAACACGTCGGGTTGCGAGGTGTTGTTATTTGTGTGCAGGGGATGTTTACGTTGTGTTGCTTGGTTCTCCTACTGGTTCGATAACCTTAGTTTCATATCTGAGGGAAATACCTACTGCCGCTGTGCTGCATCATCCCTTCCTCTTTGGGGAAATACCGACGTAGCTTCAGGCGACATCAGCGAGCTCTGCAGCCTCAGCAACAATGGAAGAGAGGCGCCGCAACTACGACGGCTAGCGGTACAACATGCAAGTTCAGATATGGTCCAAGCCTCAAGGCACTTCCAAAGTTGCCTTACGACTTGACTGACGAGGAAAACAATGCCGTAGTGCATGTCGAAGTTCAGGCCCATTTTGCATCGAAACCGCCCCCGCCAAAGGAGATCATACCTGAGGAAGTGATACAACACTTTATTGATAATGCTCAACCGGCTGTGAAGAGAAGGGACTCAGACTATGAGCCCTCTATTAAGAAGTCATATCGTGCACAAAAAAAGGAGTCGAGCTCGTGCTCGAGCCAAGCTGCAGGTACAAAATGCAGGAAAACTGTCCCCCGGCTGGGAGAACAGGCAGTGCAATCGATCCCCCTGCTCATTGTACAACAACATGTGAGTACCGTCGATCAGCTGGTAATAACCAACGAGCATAAAAGGATGGCTAAAGAGGCCGGTGTCACTGTTTATCAACTCCTAGAGATCGAGCCTATCCCCGGGATTACAGATGACGAAGTAGCATGGAAATATGTCCACGGCCAACCTATGGTCAGGCCTGAGCAGACCCCGCTTCTATCAACGAGAATGTACGAATTGCATGAGTGGTACCTAAGAGAAGTAAAGACCAGGCGAGAGTCCCTCACGGTGAGAGTCAAGGAAGAGCATTACTTCCATGAAAACGATCTGTCGATTGAACTTTAAGAACTTTTTCAGTTATTCAATCAAGACGCACTCTACAAATCTATCGTCAGTTGCTATTGTCTGTAAGTGATTTCTTTCTGTAATTTAAGTCTCTAGTTGTGCTCGTTCATTACCTGTAATTATCCTCACTATATTCTTTTCTGTGGTATTATGCATAATGAAGATATATGAAATGAAAAGAGAAGGACGCTATGGCATTGGGTTCATTGACCCAAATACCATTAATGAAGAGACATGGTCACGTGAGACGTCGAGAAAAGACACAAAGAGAAGCTTGCTAGAGTTTTTGAAGCGACTAAATACCCAACAAGAAATATTACTTCCTTACAACTTCAAGTGAATGTTACTGTCTTGTACTACAAATTATGTTTTTTCTTACTAGATGTTAATAAGTGCAGTTGGTGAGTTATGCACATGCCCTTTTAATTGTACAAACGTGTGCTCATGCAGTTTTCACTGGATCCTGCTAATCATTGAAGTTGACGAGTGAAAAGTTCAAGTACTGGACTCACTACTTAAAAACACTAATGATTACGCAATCGTGAGGGGGATGATCGACAGGTATTTCAATCATTATCACACTATGGCCTCTTTAGTTCATTTCGTGATATCAACTAATTAATAACTCCTTTATTCATTTTCTTTGCCGGCGGGCAGGGTTTGGCAAAAGTTCATCAAACAGGTTAAAGGTGAATGGAAACAAATGGGTCCGACCCAAGGTAATTAAGTAGTACTAGTTACGTCTGTGCATCTCTTTAATTCTAGTTTCAATACCATTATCATGCTTGATTAATTATTATCTGATTGAATTCTATTCTCATAAAGTGCATGAGGCATGCGTCAGGGAATAATGTATGTGCATACTACGTTTGCGAGAACATTCGCTTTATGACCGAAAGGAGAAAAACTTGAAGTAATCTTGATGTATGTAAACACAGTTCACAATTCTTTTTATCATGATCTAATATATATACACACAACTAATATATCCATATTGATCTTCTTTTTTAATAAAGATGGCGGAGATGCGGGATAAGCTCCTACCAACAGACCACATACGAGCACTTCAAGAGGAAATTGCGGGATTTTTGCTTGACTAGGTCATAGATCCCAAAGGAGAATACCATTACACCTAATGCCTGCATGTAATGATCTACAATTGTAGGAGAAATTGTATGTACCCTGGGTGAGGAATAGTTATTCTTCACCCACCTCTATTTAAACATCTATACACTGTAATTTTACGTTCCGTAAATTTTGTCTTATTTTAGACATAAAAAGAGAACATAAGAAAACCTATAATCGTCGTAAAAAAAATTATGTTACATAAAATTACAAATGTAAAAAGATAGTGTAAAATGTAAATAAAATATAATTTTTACCTATTTTTTTGTTATGTCAAATTTTATGCAATAAATCAATATGAATGTAACTATTTGTATTTTAAATGTAATTTATTTATGAAATGATTGTAAGATTACCTCGGGTGAAGACTAACTTATTATACACCCTGAGTGATGAATAGTAACACTATATATATATGACAAATGTTTCCTACAAGCAGTGGTAGTTACCACCACTTGCTTTTTGTATGTTGTATGTAGTATTCGCCGAAATCGAGAGTATGTACGTGTAGTATGTACTATATAACAATGATTAGGTAGTATACATACTAAATTTTTACGTAGTATCTACCATGTTTTGAGTACACTTTTTTTTACGTAGAAATATGTACGTATTTCACAAATATAACAAAAGTATGGGCTCATATGCAATTTTTTTCATGTAACTTGCTTTAAAATATCTTAGATATAATATATGAATATGTTTAAAATGATAAAGTAGTATATATAATATCACATGGTAGTATATGAGACATATGGATAACTATCACCGGGTGGTACGATGGATTTTCTGGTATTAGAATAATTATTTGGATCTGGTCAGGCCCTATAGATGGAGCGACGAGATGTTCCTGAACCCCACAAAACAACCGAGCCGAAGGGGCATGGAAGAAAAATAAACACGACCCCCACCTTTCCAGGGTAATCCCTACCACCGACACCCCATCCAGCGCCGCCACCAACCTCGCCTCATCCCGCGCGCCGGCGCCGGCCTTGGCCCACGACGTCCGCCGTCTGCAACCCCCGCGCATCTGGCCCCGGCAACCCTCCACGCCCCCGCCCTCGGCAACCCCGCGCGCGCCCCCGCCCCCCACAACCCCGCGCGCCAGATGCAGCCATGGTCGTGGCCGTCGTCGGGTAGGGAGTGCGCCGATGGACAACGACGCCGTCAACCGCCCGTGGCTCCTCCCCCAGCGCCGCCGCGGCTCAGGGCCCGCATCCTCTGCCCCTCCCTCATCCGCCTCCACCATTCGCAGGTCAATCTTGCTGCTCCTCCCGTTACGCCGCCACCACCCAAATGTCGCGTCGCTGCTGCTGCCTCCTCAAGGCGCCGCCAGCTGCCGAATTAGTGATGCACCATGCGCTCCTCCCGGCGGCGGCGCCACAAGCGCGCCAGGATCCCCACCTTCTCTAGCATCTCGCGCGCCTCCGCGTCCAACCTTGGATGCCGCCATGGTCTCCAACCACCCGCATCTCGCGCGCTGCCTCTTGCGACCTGGCACATCTGCGTGATGCGGGATCCCTCCAACCTCCCGCATCTCAGCACCCGCCCGCGCCTGTCGGCGGCGACCCCCAGCACAGCGCCTCGGACGACGCCATCTCCCCATGCGCACCTCCGCCAGACGGCCCCCTCTTGCCTCCCGCTACTTCCCAGAGACAGGCCGCGGTGCATGCTCCAGCCCCACCCCGTGGTCGCAGTCCAATGTCTCCAGCTGCAGCCGTTCGCCACTGGCATGAGAGGGAGGTAGGTCCAAACTCCCTGCTCATCCCCCGTCGCAGCCATGGTTGCCCAGCAAGCCACCGCTACAGTTCAAGCCTGCCTGCGATGGTGAGATCCGGCTCTCAGCTTGCAGCGCTGCCTCACGATGGTGAGGTCCAGCCCGTCCCGCTGCGTGCAACTCTTTCCCCGTGCACCTTCCGACCCGCTGTGACTCCTTTGCTTCTTTACTTCACGAGCTCTTGGTGTGTGCACGCCATGTTTGCTAAAATGCCTTAGTGCACCGATAGTAGTTTCTTGTACGTATTCGTGCTCTCTTCTATCTTAGCCCTTGCTTCCTAATTACTATTGCTAGGATTATTACTTCAGCATTTTCCCGTGTGTGTGTGTGTGTGTCTGTGTGCGTGCTCTGCACTTTAAGTGCCCAATATTGTCAAGTGCCGGTTGCGATGAAGTTCTACTAACCCTATACGCCAAGTTCTACTACGCCTATACGCCGGCCGCCGTGAAGTTCTATTACTACGATATGAGAAGTTCTACTATGGCTATGCTCTCTGTTTTTGGTTTGTTCAGAAGAACAATTTTTTGCCCCCAACCCTACAACATTCGATTTCAAACGAGGAAAACAACCGAAGTCCAAAACTTGCAGCAACTTTAGTTCGTTGTGTAAAAAAAGAGCAAAATAGTTTGCCTACCGGGATCATTCATTTCACTATGTGCATAATAAAAAAATGGTTTGTGAAGAAAGAGAAATTCAGAAGTTCAAAATAAAAAATGACAGGATTACGATGAAGAAGAAAATAAATAAAAGAAACGCATGAAATTTTATTGGGATAACACTGGGAGTTCACTGAACAAAAAAACCTTAGGAGTTCAAATTAAAAAAATGGAGCGGTTCAAATAAATCTAAGTTCTACAAAAATTACAATACTCGTTGTTTGTAAAAAAGCAAATTTAGCTTTTTTTAATATCCAAAAAAATGTTCTAAAAAAACTAAAACACTCGTTACTAAGGAAATAAATCTTTACGTTACTAAGGAAATAAATCTAAGTTCTACAAAAATTAGAACACTCGTTGTTTGTGAAAAAACAAATTTGGGTTTTTTGTTTAATATCCAAAAAATGTTCGATCTATTTCATTAATATCTAAAAGACAAATGTGGAAGTCCAAACACATTGAGCAAGAAGTTCAAATAAAAAAAGTAGTTCAAAAATCTTTATAAAAACATATTTCCTCTTTTGTAAATTTTTTGAGAGAAATTCAAATTAAAAAACAAGAACATTTCAAAACAAGCTTACAAGAAAATGACTTCCCCATCCTAAAAAACCTATAAGTTCAAATGAAAATAAGGTGTGGCTCAATGTCTATATAAAAAAGTATTTTCCCGTTACTAATGAAAAAAACAAAGAAGTTCAAATTAAATAAACATTGAAGTTCGATGTTTACAAAAACTTTACAAGATATAACATAATAAGTTCGTAGACAGGTGAAAAAACATAATTTTGTTTTGTAAGTTTAACCATTTCTAAAAATACCTTGAAGTTCAAATTTAAATAATATGGTGGTTCAATGTTTACTACAAACCTGTAATTTCCTCCTGTTACCATAGAATAAAGCAAGAAGTTCAAAAATAAAAAAAGAAACAGTTCGAAAAGTTTATAAAAAATGGTGTTTCTACATTTTACTAAAAATTGGAGAAGTTCAAATTTAAATAACAAAGAAGTTCAAAATTAAAAAACCAAGCAGTTTAAAAAGTTTGTAAACATGGATTTGCCCCTATTTTTTAAGATATGGAAATTCAAATTTAAAGAAGTGAGCGGTTAGATGTTTATTACATAACTAGGACTTTGCCCTTTACTAATGAATAACACGAAGAACTCCTAATTCAAAAATGAAGTTGTTTGATGTTTATAAAAATCTTAGATTTCCCCCGATGCTAAAGATTAAAACCAAGAAGTTCAATTTTAAAAGGAGAGCAGTTTGATATTTTTTCTGGTTACTAAAGAATAAGACCAATAAGATCTATTGGAAATAATGAAGAAGTTCAATGTTTCTAACAAAACTCCAATTTTCACGTTTCTAAAAAGCACACAAAGAAGTTCAAATAAAAAAGTTAGAGCGGTTCGATATCTATAAAAAAACTCAATTTTTTTCGTTACTAAAGTGAAACAGAGAGAATTTCAAATTGATAACTGACGGAAGTTCATGTATTGCATGGTTCGTGTTTCTTATGAGAAAATAGAAATAAAAAGGCAAAGTCCAAAAATTTTGTTGCTAGAAGTTCTAGTGCCCAGCCCGGGAAAGTTCAAAAAGTTCCTCCTGTTCAACAAGTTTCCAAGGGCATATAATATTCTTATTCCAAAGAAAAGGTTAACACAAATTGTGTATGTGGTTCGAAAATAAAGTTTAACCGCATTAGAAAAAATTTGCGTCATTTCAACAGGTTTTAAAAATGTATATCATTCGTCCAACTCCGACAAACGGGTGAGAAATTACGTGCAAAAATTACATGACAGAAGTTCAAAGTGGAAACATCAGGAAGTTCAATTACTACACGGAATACGTTTTAGATAACAATAAAACAAATAAAAATAAAATCCTAAAAGGTTTGTTTCAAGAAGTTCACGTCGTCCTCCCACCATGGTTCAAAATTTATATTGCGAGACATCTGACCTTCCATTACATGTCAAAAAGGCAAAAACGACTTTGTTTTTGACATTTTAAAACTACTGTCAAACGACACCGAATTTTTCACAACTTTCTACGTGAAGTAGTTGCTCCTATTCATAAGCTTTCCAATGGTATATTATATGCTACATTTCGATGTACGGTTTAAAAGTTTCATGTATACCAATTAAAACACGTTTTATGTATTGAAAAGATTCTTTTGAACTGTCACGAGTATGAAAATATGATCAACACATGAAAGTTGCGTGTTTTCAACAGCTTTCCATTGGTATATCATTTGCTCAATTCCGGTAAGTGGTTGGGGAATTACTGGGTAAAAAACAACACGTGAAAAACATAGTGAAGTTCAAAATGAACTGCTCAAGAAGTTCAACCTCTTCACAAAGTGCATTTTCGGAGACTCTGTTTTCAGAAGTTCAAGGTGAAAACAACGACAAGTTCAACTACTGCAAGGAATGGATTTCAGGTGAGAATAAAAGTATAGAAAAATAAAAGCTTAAAAGGTTTGTTGAAAGAAGTTCAAGTGCTCTGTCGGGAGAAGTTCAAAAATTCTTGGGAGAGAGGTTCACCTTGTATTTCCATGTTCGATTTTTTCCGTATAAAAATCAAATATAAATCTTTACTCAAAATATAAAAAGGTGAAGTTCAAATTGAAATAACAGAGAAGTTCGGAGTTTATTAAAACCTAGGATTTACCTGTTCAAAAAAATAAAAAACACAACGCTATTTTTTGCACTTTAAAAAACAACTCATGTACGAAAAAATGGTTGCTAGAAGTTCAAGTGCTCGGCGAGGAAAAGTTCAAAAAAATTATGAGAGAGGTTCACCGTGTATTTAGATGTCCAAAAATACATAAAAAATATGTTGTTTTTTGTGTTTTAAAATAATTCTCTCAAACCAGAGAGAAGTCCAAAGTGATAGCAACCGGAAGTTCACATACTACATGGTGTGTATTTCATATAAGAAAAAAAATACAATAACGTGAAACAGAGTGAAGTTCAAACAAACATGCCCCAGAAGTTCAACTACTTCACGCAGTGCAAAAAATGGCACATCAAAAAATAGCACGTCAAAAACAGAGTGAAGTTCAAACAGACATGGCCGACAAGTTCAACTACTTCACGCAATGCATTTCCATTCGCGATGAAGGCAGAAATCATGATCTCGTTATTTTCTAATTTACTTCAAAACGACAGGAATATCATTTGTGTAAGTTCAAGTCCTCGGTCGGATAAAGTTAAAAAAATATTGTGAGAGAGGTTTGTACAAAAAGAATATCATTTGTGTAACACCGACGAAATGGATGAGAAAATTACAAACAAAAATATGTCACAGAAGTTCAACGTGAAAACAGCAGGAAGTTCACCAACTACACTGAATGAATTTCAAATGAAAAACTTTTAAAATCGTCGCGAGTATGAAAAAATTATCAACACGGGAAAGTTGCGTGTTTACAACAGCTTTCCATCGGTATATCACTTGCTCAATTACGGTGAGTGAATGGAGAGCTACGACAAAAAAAAACACGTGAAAAAACAGAGTGAAGTTCAAGTAGACACGCCGAGAAGTTCAAGTTCTTCACGCGGTGCATTTTCGACAAATCTGTTTCGCGATAAAGGCAGAACGAATGATCTCGCCATTTTCGAAATTACTTAAAAGCGGCTAGGAATCAGAGAAAACCATCAACATGAAAAAGTTTCGCATTTTCTATAGCTTTTCAGCGGTATATTATATGCCCAATTCCGATAAAGTTTGTAAAAATAACGGTGAAAATACGTTTTTAGACATTTTCAAAATTGACATAAAACCGTAATGAATTGGGAGAAACAATATATAACAAAAAGTTTCACATTTGTTCAAGCTTTCTAACGCCATATCATTTGCCGCATTCGGCCATACGGTTAAAAAATAGATCGAAATACAAACTCGGTGGAACTTGTATCGTTTTCTCAATTACTCTTAAACCCTTCAAAATTAGAAGGTACTTTCAACATGAAAAAGTAGCACATTTTCATAAGCTTTCCAACGCCATATCATTTGCCTCAATTGGATTAGCAGTTTAGAAATGACATCGAAAATATGAACTCGGCTGTTCGGTTTGCGAAATTTTATGATTTTCCAAATTACTCTTTAACCATCGAGAATTAGAGAAAACTTTCAACATGTGGAACGAGAGGTTTTGCAGCAGCTTTCCAACGCCATATTATTTGCCTCATTCCGATAAACGGTTTAGAAATGCGATCGAAAATACGATTCACGTTTTTTGTATGAAGAAAAAATGGTTTTCAAAACTGCTCTTAAACCGCTTACATTTTGCCAAAACTTAAACTTGGATCATGATACTAGTGTCCATAGCTTTCCAACGGTATATCGCAAGCCCCATTTGGGCAATGTTGGCGGAAGTTCAACCTAGCACAGGGGAAGTTCAGGTCGAACAACTCAGGTAGTAAAATTGCAAAAAACACAATTTCATCACGACCCGAGAGCAAAATCCGCGAACGAGTGAGATTCCTATTTAAAATGGGCATTTAGTTGCTAAAAATCGTTTGCAAATTACACTTACATCATATAGGAATAATATTCTGATCCCGTATCAGAATAGTGTTTATATATGATACGGAAAAATAAAAATAATGCGGGCGTGCCAGTGTACTAAGTACACAAAGAAAAGACATAGGGAAATATGTATTTTTATTAATCTCGTGTCGAGAAACAAAATTACAAAGTCCCTATTAAGGATGCGCTCCGTGGCCTGCCGGCGCGGCCAAAATGACTTCGGCGATGTGAGGTTCTGGTTCACGGGGCCTCGGAAAGCTCCTGCTTAATTACGTCTGCGAGTCAAGCTCGCGAACCACCTCCGATTAAGCTGCTGCAATGGTCGTCGTCTTCTAGTCTCGTCTTCTCCATGAGGTTTGTGTAGATGGTGATGAAGTGGAAGGGGAGAGCGATACGCCCATCACTCCGGCTATGCTTAGCCATACCCTTCCGCCGTGTCGATATCCGATGATGAAGATGTGGGCGGCCTTCGCCTCGTCGGTGCCCGGCCTGGTGATGTCCGCCTTGTCGGTGTCGGACTGGATGACTTGACATTGCCTCGTCGGCATATCAAGTGGTCGTTTGCTTCATTGAATAAAGACATGTCGGTGGAGTATAGCTTCGCCTCACCGGCGCGAGGACGATGTTGATGATGTGCGTCGATGTGGATGTTCGAGTAGACATGGGCGCTATTGCCCACTCAACAAGCATGTCGGGGTAGCCAGCAGCCTTATCGAGCTGAGAGTCGGCGCGAACGAAGCCCAATGATGGGTCGTGTCCGTGACAATATAGACAACGTCCGCCTTGCACGGGCTCCGCGGTGGTGGCGGTGTAGATGGCTCATCGCCCTGGCCGAGCTCCGTGTTGGCGGAGGCGTAGACGACGCCCCTTCTTGGGGGGCGCTCAATGTCGGCAGAAGTGTGGATGGCGCCCCGTCGATACTCGTTGTTGCAAGTGAAGGGCGCGCCGGGGGTTGCGCACGAGTGGCAGTCCAAGCACGTCGTCGCCGGTAGTGAGTCCGGCAAGAAGGAATCATCAGGGATGCACACGAGAGGCAACCCCGATGTCATCGTCTTCAAGGCTGGCCGGCGCGTGGGAGTCACCAGCGGAGAGTGCTCCCGGGTTGCGCAGTCGTGGCATGTCATCAGTCTGCCGCAGAGGGTACACTGGGGGAGAGTGCACCAGGGGCCGCATGGCCCCGACACGTCGTCGTCGTCCTCACGGGAGTTGCCCGTGGAGAGTGCACCGGGGGCTACACGGCCCGACGTCGTCGTCGCCATCCTCGCGGGAGTCGCCGATGGAGAATGCACCGGGGGGCTACTAGGGCCCGGAGCATCGTAGTCCTCCTCGCGGGAGTTGCCAGTGATGGGTCCGGCGTGAAGGATCGCCATGGGCTGCACACAGGAGGCAACACGGCGTCGTCGTCGTTGGTGAGTCCGGCATGAAGGGATGGCCGGGGGCTGCACATGAAGGGCAACCTGGCGCGTTGTCGTCGATGATGTGTCTGGCATGAAGGGACCGCCGAGGTCTGCACATGAACGGTAACCCCGACGCGTCATTGCCGGTGGTGAGCCCGGCGTGAGGGTATCACCGGGCGGCTGCACACGAACGGCACGGCAACCCCGGAGCGTCGTCGCCGGTGGTGAGTCTGGCGTGAAGGGATAGCCATGGGGGCTGCACACAAACGGCAACCCCGACGCGTCATTGCCGATGGGGAGTCCAGCATGAAGGGACCGCCAGAGGCTGCACATGAACGACGACCCCGACATCGTCGTCTTCAAAGCCGGCCGGTGCGTGGGGGTCACCGGCGTTGAGTACGCCGGGGTTCTACGCGCAGATGGCAGCCCCTACAAACCATCTTCAGGAGCATCGAGGGCTGATGCCGGCGGTTGGCCTCGTCTTCGGCCGTGTGGCCGCGCCTCCAGACGCCACCGTCATGACGTAGAGAGATGGGGATGAGAAACCAATCTTGATTCTGACCTTGGGCGAAGATGATCAGCATGGTCTAGTTATAGCCGCACAGCGCCATGCGCTCCACAACATCTTTCCCTCTCGGCCTCCTGCACGAGAAGGAAGCCAAGCACTCCGGTACATGTGATCTGGTGACTCCTGCGTCCGCGAGCTCTCCTGGATGCGCGAGTCCTCCTGGATGCCTCGTCCTCGGCACGCGAGCTCTCCTGGAAGCGCGAGTCCTCCTGGATGCCTCGTCCTCGGCACGCGAGCTCTCCTGGATGCGGGAGTCCTCCTGGATGCCTCGTCCTCGGCACGCGAGCTACGGGTCATAGCTCACGGCGGCAGCTGCTGCCACACGCATGATCCGTTTTCTTCGTACTCCTGCAACATCAGATAGATGAAAGAGATGGGTAGCAAAAGAGATTAGTCAGCAGGGCTTGCCCCGCGTTCTTCATCTCGTCGGGTGCCTGCTCTCGGTGGACAGGCCCAACATCGGATCATTGGCAACGCGTCGCGGCAGACGCGTTTCAAGCTGCAACGCGTACGGGCGTGGCCTGCAATGCCTTCGGCATGGGGCCGCTGCGTGCGGCTCGGGCGGGCCTCCACCTCCTTGGATCGGATGCAAGCGAGTTCTCCCCGCCCGTGCACATGCGCTGCCGGCGTCGGACGGGACCGGGCCATGTGCGCTAGCACGCCATCGTGGGCGCGTCCTCCTCCTTCTCTGCTTGTCCCGGTGCTCTGACGCCGCCGCGACGACGACCTCTATGGCCCCCCGCGCGCACGCCGACGAAACGGCGGCCACGCCATCGCGAACTCTTGTAAACAAGATCAACGACGGGCACGACCATTCTCCAAGCAGCCTCTCGGACAGTCTGTAAGAGAGATGGGTTAATTGAAACAACATGCGCTGACCTTTGGGTGGTAGATGAAGAGACGCCATGTATATCAACAAAGCTAACTGGAACTGCATGTTCCCTCTGATAGAACTTTGGATCGGAGTAGGCTAGTAGATCCGGTGAACCTACCTTGTCCAGCAGTGGATGAACTCGAGCCGGAGGCCATCGTGGTGCTGGGGCACACGGCGATGGCGGAGAGTGGGCGAGGTGGTGGAGCTTCCCGTAAGCACCGCGCTAACCCTAGATTGGTAGGGATTGTAGGTGGGGATTGTGGCAGCGATTAACCTCGTGAATTGCGCCCCGGCCCCCACCTCTGTTTATATAGCGCGGGTCACAGGGGCCCACCAACCATGGTTTGGTTGGGCGCCCCCGATCAGGGCGCGAGTCAGGGGCCCGTTCGACCCGTTGGGCTCGAACGGGAGAGAGATCAACCTAACATTCTCCCCCTTGATCTCAACTTTACTTTTAACTTTATACTTTCTAGTTTATCTGTTTCATCACATATTGGTACATAGAGCATGTTTCATCGTCACGGCTTAATTGCCGTTAGAATCATACAGCTACAACATACTTTATGTTCAGAAACAAATTCTGTTCCTTTTGGGCCTATCCAGGAATCATAAGGCTTTCCCTTAAACCCATGCCGGCTAAGTGTTCCTTGAACACATTGGGTGGTAAGCCTTTCGTTAGCGGATCCGCAAGCATATCCTTTGTCCTTATATGCTCGAGACTTATAGTTTGATCCTGGATTTTATCTTTCACAACATAATACCTTATCTCTATTGTTTTGGCAGCATTACTCGACTTGTTGTTGTGAGCGTAAAATACTGCGGGCTGGTTGTCACAGTACATCTTTAGTGGTTTGTGAATATAATCTACCACTTTCAAGTCGGGTACAAATTTCTTTAGCCATATCGCCTGCCCCGTGGCTTCGAAGCATGCTATGAATTCTGCATACATCGTGGATGATGCAACTATCGACTGTTTGGAGCTTTTCCACGAAATAGCTCCGCCAGCGAGGGTGAATATGTATCCTGACGTGGATTTTCTATCATCTCTGTCCCCCGCAAAATCTGCGTCTGAATACCCTTTTATCTTTAGGGAATCACTTCTCCTATATATTAGCATGTAGTCCTTCGTGCCTTGCGCATAACGCAATGCTTTCTTTACCATCTTCCAGTGCTCTAGGCCTGGATTCTCTTGATATCTACCGAGTACCCCGGTGATAAAAGCTAAGTCAGGGCGAGTGCACACTTGTGCTTACTGTAAGCTGCCAACTGCCGAAGCATATGGTACTGCTTTCATTTGATCGATCTCATACTGGTTCTTGGGACATTGAAATTTCCCAAAACTATCGCCCTTGACTATTGGAGCAGGTGTGGCTTTACTCGCATGCATATTATACTTTTTAAGAACCTTTTCTAAATATGCTTGCTGAGATAGTCCTAAGACTCCATTGTTCCTATCTCGGTGAATTTCTATGCCCAAAACATATGATGCTTCACCAAGATCTGTTATGTCAAAATTTGAGGATAAGTATTTCTTTGTTTCTTGTAGTAGACTAACATCACTACTAGCAAGCAGGATATCATCCACATACAAGATTAGGAAAATATATTTCCCATTTTTAAACATTGCATAAATGCAATTATCCTCAATATTTTCTTTAAATCCAAAACTTTTAATCGTTTGATTAAACTTTAGATACCACTGCCGAGAGGCTTGTCTTAATCCATAAATGGATTTCTTCAGGCGGCATCCCATATTTTCCTTGCCTTCCATGATAAAACCCTTGGGTTGTTTCATGTAGACCTTTTCTTTTAAATCACCATTCAGAAATGCCGTCTTAACATCCATTTGATGTAACTCTAAATCAAAATGAGCAACTAATGCCATTATGATTCTGAAGGAATCCTTACATGAGACTGGAGAAAATGTCTCATTGTAATCTATCCCTTCTCTTTGTGTAAATCCTTTTGCCACGAGTCGTGCTTTATACTTTTCTATATTCCCCTTTAGAGTCATACTTAATTTTGTAGACCCATTTACAGCCTACTGTTTTGGCTCCTTTGGGAATTTCCTCTAAGTCCCAAACATCTTTGGAACTCATCGATTTCATCTCGTCTTCCATTGCCTTCATCCACTTCGATGAATGAGGGCTTCTCATGGCTTCTTCATATGAGGTGGGATCTTTTTCCATATGAACCATTTCTGTGTTATAAACTTTAAAGTCAGTAGAAATAGCTGACTTTCTTGGTCTTGTAGACCTTCTAAGGGCCTCAATTTCTGGCACATTTTGTGCCTCAACTTCTGGCACTTCTTCTAAAATTTGCTGTTGCACCTCCCTTTCATGCTCAACAACGGGTTCAGTCGGCTCCTGACGGACAGGTTCCGGGTCTTCCCCCATAGCTGTCATGGGTGGAGTTGCAACTGGTAGTGAGAAAAATGGCTCCTGAATCATCGGATTAGGTGCATGCACCCTCTTCTCCTCAAGATCAATTTTCCGAGCTACCAAGCTCCCCCTCATCATTTCGTCCTCTAAGAAGACTGCATGTCTCGTTTCTACAAACTTTGTATATCTGTCAGGGCAGTAGAAACAAAAACCTTTTGATCTGTCGGGATAGCCAATGAAGTGGCAACTTACTGTTTTGGAATCTAACTTTGCAATGTTTGGATTAAACATTTTGGCCTCAGCAGGGCACCCCGCACCCTGAAGTGTTGTAGGGAGGGCATCCTTCCTGTCCATAGCTCGTACGGTGTTTTGGGCACCGACTTGCTTGGTACTCTGTTGAGAATGTGAATGGCGGTTTTAAGCGCCTGCATCCATAATCCCAATGGCAAGTTGGAATAACTCATCATGCTGCGCACCATATCCATAAGGGTACGGTTGCGCCTTTCAGCTACTCCATTTTGCTGAGGCTCGCCCGGCATTGAATACTGGGCTACTATGCCAGTCTCCTGCAAGAACTTCGCAAAAGGTCCAGGGACTTGGCCATATGGAGTGTGTCGACCGTAGTACTCTCCCCCACGGTCGGACCTTACTATCTTTATTCTTTTATCGTGCTGATTTTCAACTTCAGCTTTGAATATTTTAAATTTATCCAACGCTTCCGATCTTTCTTTGATTGGATAAATATAACCATGGTGAGAGTAATCATCTGTGAATGTTATGAACGAGTCATATCCATCCATACTTTTCACCGGAAATGGTCCACAAATATCAGTGTGAATGATTTCTAGTGTGCATGTGCTATGGATTGCACCTTTTTTGATTTGTTTTACGTACTTTCCTTTAATGCAATCTATGCATTGTTCTAAGTCTGAAAATTCTAACGGAGGAAGAATTTCACTTTTGACTAATCTTTCTATTCTCCCCTTCGAAATATGGCCCAAGCGACAGTGCCATAATTTCGATGAGTCAAATGTTCTTTTTCTTTTCTTTTGTACTTTATTCGACGCAGAAACATGTTCTTTCACATTGCAAACGGAATAAACTTTTTCACGAAGTGATAACAAATAAAGCTCATCATGTAGTAAAGCATCACCCACATAAGCATTATTTAACCAAATGGCACACTTGCCATGTCCAAAATAACACTCATAATTATCTTTGTCCAAGCAAGAAACACTTATTAAGTTTCTATGACATGATGGAACAAATAAAACATCTCTAAGTAGAAGATTGAATCCATCAGCTAACTCTAAGGAGATATCACCGACAGCTTCAACTTCTGCTTCAACTCCGTTCGCCACTTCAATGCGTCTTTCGCTTCTTAGCGTAGTCCGCGTCGAATGGAATCCCTGTAAAGAATTTGCAACATGAACAGTTGCTCCTGAGTCAATCCACCAAGTGGATTTTGAAAACTGTGCATACAGGGATTCATTTACAAATGAAACTATATTGTTACCTCTTTTTGCCATGATCGACTTTAGCCAAACAGGACAGTCTTTCTTGTAATGCCCGGTCTTCTTGCAGTGGAGACAAGTGTCTTTGTCCACTGAGAAAGGTTGTGGCTGACGCTGATGCTGATAGGAAACTTTTCCTTGTGGCTTTGAAGGAGAACTTTTGTTGTTTAGATTGTAATTCTTTCTTTTGTGACCCTGCACATAGTTGAGTGTACCACCATGTGAGGCTTTGAGTCTCTCCTCTTCTTGAACACACATTGCTATTGTCTTTTCAACGTCCCATGTTCCAGGTGACATATTATAGTTCACAACAAAAGCTTCAAACTCCTTCGGCAGTGAAGCCATGACAAGGTGGACCAGGAGCGCTGGTTTGATCTCCAGATCCGCATCCATGGGTTTGAGCTTTGCTGCCATATTGCTCATCCTGAGGATGTGCTCTCTTATGCCATGACTATCACCTGTGTATTTTTCTGTCACCAGTTGCTCTAACACCTGGGTGGCATATATCTTTGAAGAGCCAGTGAACTGGCTCTTTATCTTTGAGAGCAACTCCCCTGCGGAAGTGCACTCTGCAATGGAGCCCACAATGGCGCTCTCAATGGTGTTCTTTATAAAGGCCATGCATTTTTTATTTGCATTGACCCATTTTTGATTATCTATGAGGTAGGACTGCTCCAAAGGAGCATAGTCCCCTTTCTTTTTAGCCCATGCAGCATCATCATCAGTAGCCTCTCTTACTGGCTCTGTGGGTCTGACCGGCTGTGGTTTCTCCACAACCCAGTCAAGATCAGCACAAACAAACGCCAGTTCAACTTTCTTCCTCCACTCAGTGTGGTTGTCACCTCTGAGTGTCGGAACTTCTTTTAGGCAACTCATCAAGTGAAAGCCTCCTGAAATTACAATTTAAGTGACATCAATATAACAATCATATGTATTAATCTAACGTTGGTCAAATTAAACATATAATTGTCTATGCAATTAAATCTATATTACCGTTGGGCAAAAAATAGAAATAAATGCACCTTTAAATTTAGATAATAAAACATGATCATGTTATTAACAACGTTGGTCATAAAAATAACATAATCATATTCATTTTAATAATCACTTTAACACACTCTTAAAAACTTAATACTATGTAAACTTTTATTTTCTTTGTAAAAGAGCATTAATTATTTACGCAGCGGAAAATCATGAATAAAAATTCACGAACTTTTTACTTTTTACAGAAACTTTTCTATGAGCGAATATAAAATCATGAACTTTATTAATTTTCTTTATAAAATTCATGAACATTTATTTTCTGAAAATTTTCTATTTGCATTTTCAGAAACTTTTTCTGTCACTTTTCTATTTTCTAAACAAAATTTTCGTTGGAAAAAATTGCATAGGAAATCTATTTAAAATCTGCCCAGAAACTGGACTAGAACTATTAAAAAACGAAAAAGGAAAACTGCTGCATAGCCGGCCTCGGCCTAGCTCGCGCGGCTGCTGGCCTTGGCCCAGCGCGCGCGGCGGCGCCCGCAGCTGGCGGCCTCGGCCCAGCTCGCGCCTTCTCTTTCAGCCCAATGGCCCGCAGCCGCTTTAGGTTTTCGATCGGGGCCGTCCGCCGCGATCCGACGGTCCAGCGCCGATCTCGCCCGAACAAAACAGGGGTGATCCCATCGACCGAAAACCTAGTGCCATTCCTCCCCAGCCCCCGCGCCTCTCTTGCACACTCCGCTGACGGCGGAGAGACGGGCTTCGCCCCGGTCGCCCGGTCCAGCCGCCGGCGGCGGCGGCGGAAACCACCGCGCCGCGCGCGCCTCTCCTTCCCGTCCTTTCTTCCCTCTTCACCCTCTTCTTCGTGCGATAGAGAGAGAGAGAGAGTGACGCGGCTGGGCCTCCTCTGCTCCCCTGTGCGCCCGTGGTTCCCTCTGGCCGCCGACCAGCCGCCGACGGCGAGGCTCTTCCTTTACATTCTTTTCTTTTTCTCTCTTCCACCACTACCCAGCAGTGAGAGAGATAGAGAGGAGCTCGACGGTGGCGCTGTTGCCATTCCCTTCGCCGGCTGCGCGTTCCCCTCTGTGGTGAGCGCGCCGCCGTCGAACGGATCGGCCGCGGTGCACTTTGCCCCTCGCGGGGTGGTTCTTCGTCCCCGCACCTCGGCTTGCCGATGCGTGTGGGGATCGAGAGGAACGGCGCGGCCGGAGCGGCGGCGCAACTTTGCTGTTAGGGTTCTTTGGGGAGGGGAACTTTTTTCTTTTTCTGTTTTTGTTTCTTTGTACCGAAATCAACTAGCCCGATCTGGCTGATACCATTGATAGAACTTTGGATCGGAGTAGGCTAGTAGATCCGGTGAACCTACCTTGTCCAGCAGTAGATGAACTCGAGCCAGAGGCCATCGTGGTGCTGGGGCACACGGCGATGGCGGAGAGTGGGCGAGGTGGTGGAGCTTCCCGTGAGCACCGCGCTAACCCTAGATCGGTAGGGATTGTAGGTGGGGATTGTGGCAGCGATTAACCTCGTGAATTGCGCCCGGCCCCAGCTCTGTTTATATAGCGCGGGTCACAGGGGCCCACCAACCATGGTTTGGTTGGGCACCCCGATCAGGGCGCGAGTCAGGGGCCCGTTCGACCCGTTGGGCTCGAACGGGAGAGAGATCAACCTAACACCCTCCTCCTCGTGTAGGCTGAGGAAGATGGCCCTCTCAAACGACGGCGTTTGGTTCCTCAACAGCCGCGGGTGGCCGCCTGAGAACCTTGGCGCGTGTGGATGCCGACGCCGTCATGGGCACGGGGCTGGGCACCGGCGTGTCATCGACGTGACGCGCCGCCCCGCCGCCGACACATCGATGTGATTTGTGGCCGGTTCCTCTTGGCGTGTGTGCGATCGCACTGCCATGCTCGCCCGGGCCTTGGACGCAGGCTGTGCGTCGTCGCCTCCTTGGCGCGTGCGTCCTCTGTCTTCTGGCCGCCGCCGCCACGGCGCGTCTCTTCCTCCGGTTGGCTTGGGACTTCGCTTTATATAGGCGGTAGGAGCCGGGAGATAAGCTAGGACTCCGGCGGTTGGGCACCGCGAGAATCGCAACTTACAACCCGGCCGATCCATCCCTCTGTGTCGTATCATAACAACATGCAAATACATGTACGTGGTCAACCAGCCCTTGACACGCACGTTGAGCCATGCAGCGTCCTGGACCGATCCACCTTAAGCCCATGTGCTAGCCACGTAAGTGTAAGTTGGTGCTTAGGCCAATCACGACTGGCCCATGCAAATCTTAAGTTACTCAGCTTAATTATTTACCTTGCTAATTAATCATCCGGCCACTAGCTAGCCCCATGCGCCTCACATGTACGTACACATGCAATGACCCTTTCAACATAGACATGTATACATAGGCATTCCTTAGTCCATGTGTACAAAAAAAATGTTATTGGTACAAGTCAACATTAGACAACTTCTTTTAAATTTTCGCATGATTTGTAGTACAAAATCTCGTCGAACAAATGCCCCCTCGCCGAGTCGTGCTTGAGTCGGCGAATAAGTCTTCTTCAACAGGAAACTGGATGCAACACGTCTGGCTGCTGCCCCTCACCTTTTTTTTGCGTGGGCGCTTTGACTGAAAGCTAGCCACTGAGGTTCTTGCTTCTGTTCTTTACGTTGCACCAGTGGGAAACCATGGAGAAAGCCCATGTGAACAGTATAGGGCAGCAAACCATGCCCGGGTGCATATGTGTGCATACTGATGTGATGGCGTGCCGCGCGGGGACTCCTCCGTGTTCCCTGCCCGCGTCGTCCGCCAGCGTCGGCTTGCGCCATGCGCTCTAGGCAGCTGGTGGGTTGCTTCCGGCTCTTGGCAGGTGATTCTGCCAGTGAAGAAAAGAGAGAAGGACGAGAGAGAGAGAAGGAAAGAAAGAGAAAAACAAGAAGGAAAAAAAATAGAGATACCTTGCTGGGCCACGTTGCTGCCATGGCGCCTGGCAACAAAGTAGACTCGGGTCTTTCTCAGTGCATGGCGAGATGCCCTGTGGCGCGCTCAGAGTTTTATTTGACAAATCGGGATCGTTTAGATGCACGGTGCTAGCCGACAAGACTGAAGGTTTGCTTTCACAGCTTCGTACTGGCCGCACTGGCCAACGCCGAAGCCAAGAGTGGTTGAGGTGCCTTGTTGGGTCGTATTGCTGCCACGACGCCTGTCAACAAAGCTTCCTCACATCATTCTCAGCCCGCGGCGAAACACCATGCCATATGCTGAAGGTTTTATCAGACAAGTCGGGACCGTTTAGCTGCCCGGTGCCAGCCGACGAGACTGAAGGGTTTCACAGCTTCGCGCTGGCCGCACTGGCGCGCTACACTGTTCACACAATTAAGCTCGGTGTGGCCATGCGGACGGGACATCGGAACGCCATCGATGTCTCGCCCAATTGCCGAGTGTGATGGGTCGGTGACAAGGCCGACCTGGTGTGGCGACGACAACGTTGTGCACACCCGCTGTTGTCGCCGAAGATGTTTGAGGGCATAGCGTTGCTCCCGATGATGTTGTTGTAGAGTTGCCGTAATACCGACGACTGAGAGGCAAGGCCACCTTCAGTGTCAGCAGCCCGGCTCGAGGCTGGGTGTTGCCGTTGTTAGCGATGCCTATGGCTTGCAGTGTTGAATACGACGTCGTGCGGGGATGGCACCGTCGACGCAAAGTATCTAGGCCCTAGCGTCGCCCCCGGTGTTGTCGTTGTTGTGGAAGCGGCGAAGTGCTAACACTGAGGGGCGACACCGCCCTCGATGTTAGTGACGTAGATTGAAGTAGCGTGGTTGCCATCATCTTGGCGACATGGCTTGGCGCCATGTGGGGAGGCAGTTCGGCAATGGGGACCTCGGCCCCCGGCCCTCCCGCCATGGGCATTGTAAAGGTTGTCGGTGAAGCGGACGTTTGAAGGGCGGTGATGCCCCTCGGCGCTCGTGGTGATGTCGAGCCAAAGGTGCATCGCTAGCCCACATACATGTGGGCATCGTCTCTCATCCGCATAGAGACTTAGTTGCTCCTGCACAAAGTTAGAGAAACCAAGCGACTGGAAAGACCAAATGAAAACCAACTCACAAAGAGGAAGTGAAAAAAATGGTGTTTTTTTGTTTAAAATGTTGGCTTTTCCGCTTGACACTAGCTATGAGTGTGACGTCGGAAAAGGCTGCCGAAGGACTTAGTCATCGGGAATCGTCGAAAACCCATGACGAACGCAACTCAATAACTTATTGCCTTCTGTGTTTGTGTGCGTGTGAATATGTGTGTATCACGGTGACGTGATCGGAATGCTCCCGAGAGGCAGCAGGGAATCGTACCCTAGCCCATCATGGCAAGGAGTAACCCCACAGCTCCACCAGTCTCTCTTCCGGGCCTCAAGAACCCAGAAACTTAGGTAAGGTGTATTTAGGGTATGTGGTTTTGGGACAACGGCTGAAAAACATATGTTCATGCCTTTGTTGAGGGGTGGTGGATGACTACCTCCCGCCTTCTTTCCAGTGGTTCCCTTACTGCTTGCACGTCAGGACTTGCTTCTGGAATCTTGAGATTTGCTTCATGGACGGCCTTGGTGGCCACGAACTTTCGAGGATCGTCTCCCCTTGGAGAGAATAGCTTCATGGGCGGCCTTGGTGGCCGCGAACTTTCGAGGATCATCTCCCCTTGGAGAGAATAGCTTCATGGACGGCCTTGGTGGCCGCAAACTTTTGGGGATCATCTCCCCTTGGAAGGATTGCTTCATTGACGGCCTTGGTGGCCATGGGCTTCAGAAGATTGTTTCACCTTTCAGGGCGCGTTTGCACGCGCTTGGAGGTTTGCTTCATCTTTCTTCGGGGACCACCTTGAGAACTTGGAAGGCAGTCATCCACCTATGTGGACTAAAACCCTCGGGCATTTTATCTGGAGCTTTGCTGGCACGCCCCAGGGTTGTCAAGCGGCTACACACCTAACCCAACTTGTGTTGGATCGGGCAGCGCTTTCCCGATATTTTGCCTAGAGTCTTCCCTGGAGCATGTGGAGTCTCTAGGAACCTGAGACATGTCCAGGAGCAGGGGGTGTGGGGTTTCATTGTTTAGAAGCAACCCAAGTAGTCTTCTCCGCTGCCTCTGGGAGCATATGGTGGGTGTGTGTCGTGTTTTGTGGGTATGAGAGCCGCTCCACTAGACAAGTCCCAAGGCAGCCAGATCGTCCATCACAGCTGAGTGTGGTTCGGGAAAAGCCATTTTTTGTAGGATTTTGCAATCCATAATAATGGGAAAACAAGAAAAACACAAACAAGTCCGCTTCATGCAATTGTGAGTGCAATGCGAACTTTGATAAGCCACCAAAAACTCCCCTTCTTGCAAAGCAAAAGAAGAAGAAAACAAGCCCAAGAAAGAGGGCCAGAGAAAAGAAAGTTTTTTTATGCAAAGTATTTTTTTCAAAAACCTGCCGTTGATCGGTGGCATCGGCCGGGCTCCTTGCGGATCAACTAGCTGATACGCGCCCTCATCGTACGCCTGCTCGATGGCATATGGTCCTTCCCACTTCGGCTCGAACTTCCCCCTCGTCTTGTGTGTGACGAAGATGGGGCGTCGGCGAACAAGGACGAGCTCGCCCTTCCGAAGACTCATCGCTTGACAAGATTGTTTTGTGCATGTCCGTGTAGGTGGCATGCTGGTCGTGGAGAAGGGGAGGCCTCGTCGTGGCCAAGCTCACCACCGCCTGCTCCAATGGCAACCGTGGAGAGCCGACCATGAACGTGGCTGAGCCCAACACCGTGGACTCCGGCGTCAGGTGTGAAGGGGGAGAGGCCCCGTTGTGGCCTAGCTAGCCACCATCTACTTGGACGGAGAGCATGGAGAACCGGCCATTGTCGAGGCCGAACTCGCTGCCGTCGACACCGGTTTCAGGGTTCGAGAGGTCGTCGACCTCATCCTGGCCGAACCCGTCGCCGTCGACCCCGGCGTCAGGGTTGGAGAGGTCGTCGACCTCGTCCTCGCTAAGCCCGCCGCTGTCGACTCCAACGAAAAGCATGGAGAACTGGCCAACGTCGAGGTCGAGCCCAACATCGTTGACTCCAACAACAAATGTGGAGAACCGGCCATCGTCGATGCCGAGCCCAATGCCGTCGACTCTGGTGTCAAGTGTGGAGAGCCAACCTTCATCGCGACTGACCAGATGATGTCGACTGCATCATCAAGTGTGGAGCTTGCCCCCATATACTCCATCAGTAAGCATGGAGACCTAGCCGTCGCCATGACTGAGCCCGTAGCCGTCTTCCATCGGAGTTCGCCCTAAGGTAGGGGCCGGGTGTATGCCGGCGAGATGTGTGCCAACTTCCCGAAGACGTCTTCGTTGGCCCCATCGTAGGGACCGGTGTATGCCGACGAGCTGCATCCAACAGCCCGACGACGTCTTCGTCCATCGAAGTCGGCCCTCACCTAGGGGTCGGGTCCGTCGATGAGTTGACCGCCAGTAGGCAAGCGACACGTCTTGTATCGGTGTAGGCCCCAATGGACGGGTCGGGAGTGCGCCGACAAGCTGTGTTCAAGCAGCCCGACAACGTCGTCTTCCATGTTGGCCCCGACATAGGAGCCGTGAGTACACCGATGAGGCGCGCTCGAGCCGCCCGATGCGGATGCCTTCCATCGGTGTCGGCCCGACTTAGGGGCCGGGAGTACGCCGGCAAGCTGCACGCCAGCAGCCTGACGACTCTGTCTTTCATCGGTGTCGACCCCAACGTAGGGCCGAGAGGACGCTGACAAGCTGCGCGCCTGCAGCCTGACGACGCCGTTTGAAGATAGAGTCTGCCCCCTGCTCCCTAGGTATGCCTTTATGTATAGACGTCACCTCCGTGCCTTAGGAGCAAGGAACTGCCCCCAGACAATAGCAACATCTAGGGACAGGAACTTGGCCTCCAAAGGCTTGATGGTTATGAGGCAAATTAAAACTGCACTCATGGATTGCCACCATCTCATGTTGTTGGAGAAGAGCCTGACCATGCATTCGACGACCATTGTTACGCAACAAAGATGGGAGGAGAACCACGTCCCACCGGGCGTGCCAATTTGTTTGACACGAAAAAATAAAAATAACGCGGGCGTGCCAGTGTACTAAGTACACAAAGAAAAGACATAGGGAAATATGTATTTTTATTAATCTCGTGTCGAGAAACAAAATTACAAAGTTCCTATTAAGGATGCGCTCCGTGGCCTGCAGGCGCGGCCAAAATGACTTCGGCGATGTGAGGTTCTGGTTGACGGGGCCTCGGAAAGCTCCTGCTTAATTACGTCTGCGAGTCAAGCTCGCGAACCACCTCCGATTAAGCTGATGCAATGGTCGTCGTCTTCTGGTCTCGTCTTCTCCATGAGGTTTGTGTAGATGGTGATGAAGTGGAAGGGGAGAGCGATACGCCCATCACTCCGGCTATGCTTAGCCATACCCCTCCGCCGTGTCGATATCCGATGATGAAGATGTGGGCGGCCTTCGCCTCGTCGGTGCCCGGCCTGGTGATGTCTGCCTTGTCGGTGTCAGACTAGATGACTTGACATTGCCTCGTCGGCATATCAAGTGGTCGTTTGCTTCATAGGATAAAGACATGTCGGTTGAGTATAGCTTCGCCTCACCGGCGCGAGGACGATGTTGATGATGTGCGTCGATGTGGATGTTGGAGTAGACATGGGCGCTATTGCCCACTCAACAAGCGTGTCGGGGTAGCCAGCAGCCTTATCGAGCTGAGAGTCGGCGCGAACGAAGCCCAATGATGGGTCGTGTCCGTGACAATATAGACAACGTCCGCCTTGCACGGGCTCTGCGGTGGTGGCGGTGTAGATGGCTCATTGCCCTGGCCGAGCTCCGTGTTGGCGGAGGCGTAGACGACGCCCCTTCTTGGGGGGCGCTCAATGTCGGCAGAAGTGTCGATGGTGCCCCATCGATACTCATTGTCGCAAGTGAAGGGCGCGCCGGGGCTTGCGCACGAGCGGCAGTCCAAGCACGTCGTCACCGGTAGTGAGTCCGGCAAGAAGGAATCGTCAGTGATGCACACGAGAGGCAACCCCGATGTCGTCGTCTTCAAGGCTGGCCGGCGCGTGGGAGTCACCAGCGGAGAGTGCTCCCGGGTTGCGCAGCCGTGGCATGTCATTAGTCTGCCGTAGAGGGTACGCCGGGGAGAGTGCACCAGGGGCCACATGGCCCCGACACGTCGTCGTCGTCCTCACGGGAGTCGCCCGTGGAGAGTGCACCAGGGGCTACACGGCCCGACGTCGTCGTCGTCATCCTCGCGGGAGTCGCCGATGGAAAATGCACCAGGGGGCTACTAGGGCCCGGAGCGTCGTAGTCCTCCTCCCGGGAGTCGCCAGTGATGGGTCCGGCGTGAAGGATCGCCATGGGCTGCACACAAGATGCAACACGGCGTCGTCGTCGTTGGTGAGTCCGGCATGAAGGGATGGCCGGGAGCTGCACATGAAGGGCACCCCGGCGCGTTGTCGTCGATGATGTGTCTGGCATGAAGGGACCGCCGAGGTCTGCACATGAACGGTTGTAAGATCGAAAGTATGTCTAGAGGGGGGGTGATTAGACTACTTGACCAAATAAAAATCTAGCATTTTCCCAATTTTAGTTCTTGGCAGATTTTAGCAACTTAGCACAAGTCAAGCAATCAACCTACACATGCAATTCTAAGAGTATAGCAGCGGAATGTAAAACAATTGCATATGAAGGTAAAGGGAGGAGTTTGAGGGAGCAAACGCAATGTTGACACGGAGATTTTTTATCCGTGGTTCCGATAGGTGGTCCTATCGTACATCTACGTTGATGGAGACTTCAACCAACGAAGGGTAATGGTTGCGCGAGTCCACGGAGGGCTCCGCCCACGAAGGGTCCACGAAGAAGCAACCTTGTCTATCCCACCATGGCCGTCGCCCACGAAGGACTTGCCTCACTAGGGTAGATCTTCATGAAGTAGGCGATCTCCTTGCCCTTACAAACTCCTTGGTTCAACTCCACAATCTTGACGGAGGCTCCCAAGTGACACCTAGCCAATCTAGGAGACACCACTCTCCAAGAAGTAACAAATGGTGTGTTGATGATGAACTCCTTGCTCTTGTGCTTCAAATGATAGTCTCCCCAACACTCAACTCTCTCTCTCATAGGATTGGATTTGGTGGAAAGAAGATTTGAGTGGAAAGCAACTTGGGGAAGGCTAGAGATCAAGATTTATGTGGTTGGAATGAAATATCTTGACCTCAACACAAGTGTAGGTGGTTCTCTCTCAGAAAATATGTGTTGGAAGTGTAGGCATGTTCTGATGGCTCTCTCCACGAATGAAGAGTGGGTGGAGGGGTATATATAGCCTCCACACAAAATCTAACCGTTACACACAAATCACCAAACTCGGTGGGACCGATTCAAAGAACTCGGTCAGACCGATTTGGTTCATAATGTGACCGTTAGGCATTTCGATGGGACTGACATGTCAACTCGGTGGGACCGATATCATTAGGGTTAGGGCATAACGTAATCTCGGTGAGACCGATTACACAAACTCGGTGAGACCGATTTTGGTAACAAACAGACAGAGAGTTGGTCAGGCAAACTCGGTGGGACCGATTCGCTCGTCTCGGTTGGACCGAAACGTTACGAAAAGGAAACAGAGTGTTTGCATTGCATTCTCGATGGGACCGATCGCTCATCTCGGTTTGACCGAAACGCTACGAAGGGAAACAGAGAGTTTGCAATCCCATCTCGGTGAGACCGAGATCCCTATCGGTGAGACCGAAAAGACTAGGGTTTCTAGCAGTGGCTATGTCAACTGAACTCAGTGGCTCCGGATGGAAAGAATCGGTGGGGCCGAGTTGGACTTTTGGTTTGGGACATATGTGGATATGAGAAAGTGGTGGAGGGTTTTGGAGCATATCACTGAGCACTTTGAGCAAGAACCTCATTAAGCAACACCTCATCCCTTCTTAATAGTATTGGCTTTTCCTATAGACTCAATGTGATCTTGGATCACTAAAATAGAAAATGTAGAGTCTTGTGCTTTGAGCTTGAGCCAATCTTTTGTCCTTGGCATTTTGAAGGGTCCACTTTCTAATCCATGCCATGCCAATCATTGAGCTTTCCTGAAATATTTATCTTGGAATTGCATTAGCTCAATGAGCTATATGTTGTTAGGAATTACCAAAACCACCAAGGGATAGTTGCACTTTCAATCTCCCCCTTTTTGGTAATTGATGACAACATATAGATCAAAGCTTCGAAAAATGATAAATAAGATTGAAAAACATCGTCGCTTTGAGAAGTATGTGATAAGCAAGATCTCCCCCTAAATTTATGCATTATTTAAAATTTGCTTTTGAATGCAAATGCACAATCGATTAGGATCATGGGTTACTCTTCCATGTCACATACATCTTGGTGGAGCGCTCAAAATGATAGAAATTAAAGCATGCACTCATCACCAAAACAAGTGAAATATAATCTAGGGATATAAGAGATAATATCATACAACAAGCATTAAGGGTAGCATATGATCAAACACATGATCAAACAAGTATCTCTCAAGGACATAAAGTATCTCACACAAGCACACAATAAAGTTTCAACCGAAATAGCAAGAGAGAAAAGAACACTCTCTCTCGAAGCCTATGATCTATACATTTTTCTCCCCCTTTGGCAACAAGTTACCAAAAAGTTCAAAAATGCATAGTGCTAAACGACTCTCAGGCTTGATCTTTGGTAGGAGGTGTTGAGATGACTCCAAGGACGAAGGCTTCAGATGAAGTAGCTGGAGCTGGTGGAGTGGCTGCTGGAGGTGGAACTGGAGCTGTAGCTGCTGGTGCTGATGCTGTAGCTCTAGTGTCTGTCACTGGCACTGCAGCAGATCTCTGTCCCCTGGGAACTCTAGCAAAAGCATCTGTGGTAGACTTGCCCTTCTTCTCCTCTGCTTCCTCCTGAAGTTGCTCAACTGCAGTTTGGATCTCTGTTACCTTGACATCAAGGTCATAGAATTTCTGCTCAATGATCCTCTCCAGACTCTCCTGGTTCTTGGTCAGGGTGGCCAAGCCCTTCTCAGTCCTCAGGGTGGATTGGATCAGGTATCCAAGCTGGTCTTGCTTACTCTTCAAGAATACCTGAGATGCCTCTTCTACATTTGGCATCTTTGCAGCTTTCTCACCTTTAGCCTTCTCTCTCCTCTCATGTGCTTGAGCTGAGGATGGTTCATTCTCATTCATCACCACTGTGTTGTCTTCAAATTCAGGGTAGATGGGCAGGTGCTCCTTATCCAAAATGTATTTGCCTGTGCCCATCTTTGAGTTGATGAGCTCCTGAATCTGTCGGGCATACCCACAACTTCTCTTCTGATCAGCTGCTGTCCTCTTGATTGTTTCCACAATCAGGCTCATGACTTTGAATTTTTCAGGAACATCAAATATATGCAGCAAGTTGATGGCATGTCCTCTGATCATCTTGTGATCACCTGACTTGGGTAGCAGTGTGTGCCTTAATATCCAGTTGATAGTTGGCAGACCAGACAACAGGTAGTGAACTGATCCAAACTTATGTGTATCCAAAGCAGCATCTGGGATCTCTTTGAACAGGTTGGCCATTGTGTTGTGGTCTTTCTTCTTCTCTGCATAGATGTCCAAGTCATCCTCATGTTCCTCAGGAGCATTGATAAGCTTAGCCCATTCCTCAACTGTAGACTGGTACCTAGTACCCTCAGACATCCACACTATCCTTCCATCTGGATAGAAGTGGGCAGTGGAGTAAAACTGCATGATGAGCTCATCATTCCACTTGGTGAGCTTCTGGGCAACAAAAGTATCAACTCCACATGCCTTGAAGCTATCAAGCACACCAGGGAAGTGATCCTCAACCTCTTTGATGAACTCCTAGTCAACCCATCTCATGTCACACACAATGGGCTTCTTATCAAGCAGAACTGTCGCATAGAAGTCCTGTTGTTCCTTAGTGTGAAACTTGTAGTCCACAGCAGTCCTTCTCCTGATAGCATATGGATCAGACTGTCTCCATAGTCTCAATCCCGCATCCTTCCTGATTTTCATGTTCTCTGCAACAGGGTGTGCATCAGTGTGGTCAGGGATCTTGGGCTTCAGCTTCCTCAATACAACAGAGTCATCTTCTTCTTCTTCAGCAGCTTCAGGCACTGGGCCTTGTTCTTCTATTCAGCAGGGATGTTTCTAGTGCTTCTCTTGGGTTTAGGCTTTGGAGCTGGAGCAGCGGCCTTGGGAGCAGATTTGGGCTTAGATGGAGCAGCCCCTGATCTGATTGCATCTCCCATAAGCTTTTGAGCTTTGGGTGCTGGTGCAGCATCCTCTTCCTCTTCCTCTTCAGAATCTTTCCTCATTGAGGGCTTGCAAAGAACTCTGGCAGTAGTGGTTCTGGCCCTCTTCTTCTTCTTATCCTCACTAGTTGCTTCTTCTTCAGATTCAATGGTGAACTTCATGGTTTCACCTGTGGCAACTTTTCTTGGCTTAGACATGGGCTGTCTTCTTGCTGGAGCCTTTCTTTTCAGTCCAGGCTTTGTTGCAGCAGTTGTGCCATACACTTTCTTCAGCACCTTTTTCTTTGAAGTGGCTTCATCTTCAACAGCCACATAGTCTTCATCCTCAGAATCAGAAGTCCTCTTCTTCCTTGTCCTGGTAGCAGCCTTTGGCAGGTTGCTTGGTGTGCTCCTGCTGCCCTCATCATAGCTGCTAGAGGGATCAGAACCCTCACTCATCTGCACCTGCTGTTCAGACTTGTTCTGACTGTCACTCTGGTCAGACATCTTGCATGCAAGCAGTTAGCAGACCCTGTGAATAGATTATAGATGAGGTAGAGAAGATGAGCATCACAAAGTAGAGGAGTTTTGCAAAATAGATGATTTAAAAACTTAGTTTTAGTTCTTCACAGAAAGCATTTCGGAGCTACCGATTTGTAAACTCGGTGATACCGAAGCAGCTTTTGGAACCTAAACTAGTGAACTCCGTCAGACTGAGTCACAGTTCGGTGGTACCGAGACTGCTAGGGTTTCACAAAGAATCGAACTCGGTCACACCGATTTGCAATTTTCGGTCAGACTGAAAACGCATGTGCTCTGGCCTAAGCCAAATCGGTGAGACCGATTTCTACAACTCGGTCGGTCCGAGATGAATTCGGCGGAGACCTAACCCTAATTTTTCAAATCAAAACTAATCTACGGGAAGTTTTCGCTGGACAGGATGATTTCAATCGTGGCAAGAATCATGGCAAAGCAATGCGCTAAGAATCAGAGTTAAGGATTAGCACAAAGATCAAGTTCGTACCCTAGTTTGGCGGCGAACTTGCTACGGCGGCAACAGCGGGGCAGATTGCCGTTGACGGCGGCGGAGACCAGCGGTGGGAGGTCGCTGGCGACGAGAGGATGATCCGGAGACCCGAGGAGGCAGAGCGGGTTACGCGTGGGCGAGGAGGTTTGGAAAAATTTCCAAAATTCGGCCCGTCGGTATATATAACCTGACCCTGTCGGTGTGACCGAGTGGAACGACTCGGTGGCACCGAGATGCAAAACTGCAAGCAGTTACTGCAACTTGGTGTGACCGAAAAGTTCTAATCGGTTGCACCGAGATTGAAAACTCTAGATCAACTTAGTGACTCGGTAGGACCGAAAGGGATGAATCGGTCAGACCGAGATGCACAAAGAGGTTTTGGAGGTTTAAGTCTATGACGAATCGGGAACTCCGAGTGCTCCTCACACAGAGTGGTTCGAATCTGACTTGATCAAACTTTGTGATGTAGCATGAATAGAGTTTGAGACGAGGAAAGCATAGATAGCTAGAGGGAGTTCTTAGGCATTCTTGTCCATCCATTTGGCAAAAGAGAAAGAGCCAAACAATCAAAACAACAAATGGATGTCCTCGAATGAGTAAAATATGCATTCAACATGCTCACACAATTAAAATGGCAAATGAAATATGTGACAAAGCATGCACAAACACTCTAGCATCTATCAAGCAATTTGGCGATGACTAGGTCATCTATATATGAGTATTTTGACTTAGGAGTCAAATGAGAACATTTGATCATAGGTCATACTCATCGTTTAAGCACAAGTGGGGTTACCACTTTTACATAAAGCATTCTTGTGTTCACATCATGAGAGTTGCTTTAGCTCAATTGATTAGAGTAAAGCTCCCCCTAGATGTGATACCCCCCTAAGAGGGATGAACTAACCTTGGGTTTTGTCGATGATGACTTCATGTAGGTGTTGAAGATGTAGATGCTCAATGTTGATGTAGATCATTCAGAGCAATCCTTTGGAGTGAGTTGCACTTTCAATACTTACACGGATTAGTCCCACAAGGAACAAATAAGGATATCCATAGACATAGAGTGATGCATACACAAGATGATGTCCATGAAAGCATTAGGTTACCTTGTCCCTTGTCATACCAACAAGAGGGTTTGTGACTCCTTGAACTTAGTGCAAGATATGGAAGTTGTTTGCACTTGTCCTTGCCAAAATGATAAGAGTGAGGTATGTTGGCGGAGTCACCCTCAAGAACTCTCTAGTTCTTCTTCTTCTGGATCCACACCATCTTGATGGGAATCCTTGGAGTTGTAGTTGTACTTGATGAAATAGAACTTGATGTAGTCTTGGGAACCCACTTCACAAAGGCCTTAGGTGCTTCTTCAAATGCATCAATTTCCTCTTGAAGCTTGTCCTTGCCTTTTTGCTTGTGGTCTTGTGGTGGAAAATCATCTTGAGCTTGTGTCCCGTTGAAAGAAGTAGGATCATACTTCTCTCGTTGAGGAACAAACTTTGTCTTGGGGTATTGATCTTCTTCCCACTCAACTCCATTGGCATTGAACTTTCGTTCAAAACCAACACCTTGATTCTTCCGGTGTCTTCCTTGCTTGCGTACAATTTCCTCAAATTGCTTACTTTCGGCAAGGCTCTTGTAAACACCTTTCTCTATAATTCCCTTCAATAAGCTATTTTCTTGCTCAAGTGTAACTTGGCTAAGAGAATCATTAGTGGAATCAAGAGAACTACTAGAAGCAACAACATTGGATTTAGCATGATTGTTGTTACTACTAGATGAAGCATCTTTCTTTTTCTTGTTGCTAGATTTAACTTGTGACATGTAAGTAGACAAGAGTAAACGCTTGGCAATGTAAGAAGAACTTTTCTTGCGAAGATCATCATTGATTGCCTTTAAAAACTCATGCTCTTGCTCAAGGTTGAGCTTTTCAAAGCGTAGCTTCTCATGAGTCTTTAAAAGTTCTCGATGATTTTCCAAGGTAGTTTCATGAGATAACTTAAGAGTGTTTAGTTCTTTAGTTAGACGCTCAATCTCCTTCTTATCATCATCATTCGTTTTATCTTGATTATCATGATTAATTGACGTTTCATCATAGTCTTCATCACTAGAGTTGTCAACAAGTAAATCATCATCACCTAGCAAATCATCTTCATCACTATTGAAATCAACATACTCGAGATGTGTTACCTTTGGACCTTTGGCCATGAAGCATCTTCCAATTCCTTCATTTGGTGAGTCAAATATTTCATAGGAGTTGGTTGACACAAGTGCTAGACCGGCAACACCTTCATCTTGAGTATATTCGGAGTCGGAGTGATAACTTCTTTCGGAGTGATGGTCGGAGTCAGAGCCGGATACCCATTCACCAACATGAGCTTGATGTCTTCTTTTTGTGTAGCTCCTTGATGACTTATCCTTCCTTTCCGAATCTTTGCTTCTCCGAGAGGATCTTCGTTCATAACGATCATCTCTACTCCTTTCTCTTGGTGGTGATTCTTCTCTTCTACTTCTTCTTTTGGGAGAATCTTCTCTTCTTTTCTAGGGGGGCGTACACTCATTGGAGTAGTGTCCGGGTCTTCCACAATTGTAGCAATTACGCTCATGACTAGAAGATCTTTTGTCATTGTAGGACCTTGACTTGGAACTTCTTTCTTTGTTTCTACTCCTGTAGAACTTGTTGAAGTTCTTTACCATTAGGCTCCATTCTTCATTGAAGGTTTGTTTCTCACTTGATGATGTGGGAGCATCACACGCGGCTTTGTAGGCACCACTCGACTTGTTGTGAAGCTCTTCCTTATCCTTGAGTGACATCTCATGAGCAAAAATTCTTCCAATGACTTCCGTTGGCTTGAGATCTTTGTAATTGGGCATCATTTGGATCAATGTGCACACAGTATCATATTTTCCATCCAAGGCTCTTAGGATCTTCTTGATGATGAATTTGTCCGTCATCTCTTCACTTCCTAAGACGGCAATCTCATTTATAATGAGAGCAAGCCTAGAGTACATTTCAGTGACACCTTCACCATCCTTCATTTTGAACTTGTCAAGTTGACTTTGAAGCACATCCAATTTGTATTCTTTGACGGAGTCGGTACCTTCGTGCATATCAATCAAAGTATCCCAAATTTCCTTTGCATTCTCAAGACGGCTGATTTTGTTGAATTCTTCCGGGCACAATCCGTTGAAGAGAATATCACAAGCTTGAGCATTGTATTGTAGCATCTTCAACTCTTCCGCGGTAGCTTCACAGTTAGGTTCTTTCCCATCGAAGAATTCACCTTGCAAACCAATACACACAATAGCCCAAACGGCGGGATTATGTCCAAGAATATGCATTTTCATCTTATGCTTTCAACTAGCAAATTTGTACCATCAAAGTAAGGACCTCTACGGTGGTAATTTCCCTCGCTAGACGCCATACTCTCCTAGGTTGTAAAACCAAGGCTATGACCACCAAAAGCTATAAAAATCAAAGCAAATGTAGACCAAAGCTCTGATACCACTTGTAGGATCGAAAGTATGTCTAGAGGGGGGGTGATTAGACTACTTGACCAAATAAAAATCAAGCCTTTCTCCAATTTTAGTTCTTGGCAGATTTTAGCAACTTAGCACAAGTCAAGCAATCAACCTACACATGCAATTCTAAGAGTATAGCAGCGGAATGTAAAACAATTACATATGAAGGTAAAGGGAGGAGTTTGAGGGAGCAAACGCAATGTTGACACGGAGATTTTTTATCCGTGGTTCCGATAGGTGGTGCTATCGTTCATCCACGTTGATGGAGACTTCAACCAACGAAGGGTAACGGTTGCGCGAGTCCACGGAGGGCTCCACCCACGAAGGGTCCACGAAGGAGCAACCTTATCTATCCCAACATGGCCGTCGCCCACGAAGGACTTGCCTCACTAGGGTAGATCTTCATAAAGTAGGCGATCTCCTTGCCCTTACAAACTCTTTGGTTCAACTCCACAATCCTGACGGAGGCTCCCAAGTGACACCTAGCCAATCTAGGAGACACCACTCTCCAAGAAGTAACAAATGGTGTGTTGATGATGAACTCCTTACTCTTGTGCTTCAAACGATAGTCTCCCCAACACTCAACTCTCTCTCATAAGATTGGATTTGGTGGAAATAAGATTTGAGTGGAAAGCAACTTGGGGAAGGCTAGAGATCAAGATTTATGTGGTTGGAATGGAATATCTTGGCCTCAACACAAGTGTAGGTGGTTCTCTCTCAGAAAATATGTGTTGGAAGTGTAGGCATGTTCTGATGGCTCTCTCCACGAATGAAGAGTGGGTGGAGGGGTATATATAGCCTCCACACAAAATCTAACCATTACACACAAATCACCAAACTTGGTGGGACCGATTCAAAGAACTCGGTCAGACCGATTTGGTTCATAATGTGACCGTTAGGCATTTCGGTGGGACTGACATGTCAACTCGGTGGGACCGATATCATTAGGGTTAGGGCATAACGTAATCTCGGTGAGACCGATTACACAAACTCGGTGAGACCGATTTTGGTAACAGACAGACAGAGAGTTGGTCAGGCAAACTCGGTGGGACCGATTCGCTCATCTCGGTTGGACCGAAACGTTACGAAAAGAAAACAGAGTGTTTGCATTGCATTCTCGGTGGGACCGATCGCTCATCTCAGTTTGACCGAAACGTTACGAAGGGAAACAGAGAGTTTGCAATCCCATCTCGGTGAGACCGAGATCCCTATCGGTGAGACCGGATGGAAAGAATCGGTGGGGCCGAGTTGGACTTTTGGTTTGGGACATATGTGGATATGAGAAAGTAGTGGAGGGTTTTGGAGCATATCACTGAGCACTTTGAGCAAGAACCTCATTAAGCAACACCTCATCCTTTCTTAATAGTATTGGCTTTTCCTATAGACTCAATGTGATCTTGGATCACTAAAATAGAAAATGTAGAGTCTTGTGCTTTGAGCTTGAGCCAATCTTTTGCCCTTAGCATTTTAAAGGGTCCACTTTCGAATCCATACCATGCCAATCGTTGAGGTTTCCTGAAATATTTATCTTGGAATAGCATTAGCTCAATGAGCTATATGTTGTTAGGAATTACCAAAACCACCAAGGAATAGTTGCACTTTCAACGATAACCCTGACGCGTCATTGCTGATGGTGAGCCCGGCGCGAAGGTATCACCGGGCGGCTGCACACGAACGGCAACCCCGGCGTGTCGTCGTCGGTGGTGAGTCTGGCGTGAAGGGATCGCCATGGGGGCTGCACACGAACAGCAACCCCGGCGCGTCATTGCCGATGGTGAGTCCAGCATGAAGGAACCGCCGGAGGTTGCACACAAACTACGACCCCGACATCATTGTCTTCAAAGCCGGCCGGTGCGTGGGGGTCACCGGCGTTGAGTACGCCGGGGGTCTACGCGTAGATGGCAGCCCCTACACACCATCTTCAGGAGCATCGAGGGCTGATGCCGGCGGCCGGCCTCGTCTCTGGCCGTGTGGCGGCGCCTCCAGACGCCACCGTCATGACGTAGAGAGATGGGGATGAGAAACCAATCTTGATTCTCACCTTGAACGAAGATGATCAGCATGGTCTAGTTATAGCCGCACAGCGCCGTGCGCTCCACAGCATCTTTCCCTCTCGGCCGCCTGCACGAGAAGGAAGCCAAGCACTCTGGTACATGTGATCTGGTGACTCCTGCGTCCGCGAGCTCTCCTGGATGCGCGAGTCCTCCTGGATGGCTCGTCCTCGGCACGCGAGCTCTCCTGGACGCGGGAGTCCTCCTGGATGCCTCGTCCTCGGCACGCGAGCTACGGGTCATAGCTCACGGCGGCAGCTGCTGCGACACGCATGATCCGTTTTCTTCGTACTCCTGCAACATCAGATAGATGAAAGAGATGGGTAGCAAAAGAGATTAGTCAGCAGGGCTTGCCCCGCGTTCTTCATCTCGTCGGGTGCCTGCTCTCGGTGGACAGGCCCAACATCGGATCATTGGCAACGCGTCGCGGCAGACGCGTTTCAAGCTGCAACGCGTACGGGCGTGGCCTGCAATGCCTTCGGCATGGGGCCGCTGCGTGCGGCTCGGGCGGGCCTCCACCTCCTTGGATCGGATGCAAGCGAGTTCTCCCCGCCCGTGCACATGCGCTGCCGGCGTCGGACGGGACCGGGCCATGTGCGCTAGCGCGCCGTCGTGGGCGCGTCCTCCTCCTTCTCTGCGTGTCCTGGTTCTGACGCCGCCGCGACGGCGACCTCTGTGGCCCCCCGTGCGCACGCCGACGAAACGGCGGCCACGCCATCGTGAACTCTTGTAAACAAGATCAACGACGGGCACGGCCATTCTCCAAGCAGCCTCTCGGACAGTCTGTAAGAGAGATGGGTTAATTGAAACAACATGCGCTGACCTTTGGGTGGTAGATGAAGAGACGCCATGTATATCAACAAAGCTAACTGGAACTGCATGTTCCCTCCTCCTCGTGTAGGCTGAGGAAGATGGCCATCTCAAACGACGGCGTTTGGTTCCTCAACAGCCGCGGGTGGCCGCCTGAGAACCTTGGCGCGTGTGGATGCCGACGCCGTCATGGAAACGGGGCTGGGCACCGGCGTGTCATTGACGTGACGCGCCGCCCCGCCGCCGACGCATCGATGTGATTTGTGGCCGGTTCCTCTTGGCGTGTGTGCGATCGCACTGCCATGCTCGCCCGGGCCTTGGACGCAGGCTGTGCGTCGTCGCCTCCTTGGGGCGTGCGTCCTCTGTCTTCTGGCCGCCGCCGCCACGGCGCGTCTCTTCCTCCGGTTGGCTTGGGACTTCGCTTTATATAGGCGGTAGGAGCCGGGAGATAAGCTAGGACTCCGGCGGTTGGGCACCGCGAGAATCGCAACTTACAACCCGGCCGATCCATCCCTCTGTGTCGTATCATAACAACATGCAAATACATGTACGTGGTCAACCAGCCCTTGACACGCACGTTGAGCCATGCAGCGTCCTGGACCGATCCACCTTAAGCCCATGTGCTAGCCACGCAAGTGTAAGTTGGTGCTTAGGCCAATCACGACTAGCCCATGCAAATCTTAAGTTACTCAGCTTAATTAGAGGTAAATACACCGTTGGTGCTTGAACTTGTCACGGATGTTCACTTTAGTGCCTAAACTTGAAAAATACATTAAACTAGTTTCATAACTTGCATGAGCATGCAAATACAGTTCAAATCTCTTCAGCATACGCACACGATGCTGACAAGGCATTCCGGCGTGGCATGGGGCCCGCTGTCAGCTACTGAATGGCAGGGCGTGCGGCCTATTTTTTGGAAAACCCCTTAAAACTATTTTCTTAGAAATAGGACCTCACAGATAAAGGGCTGAAATAAAACTGAAAGCTAGACTGGCAGGGAATCGAACCAGTGAACTACCGTTAGCTCGCGGCTAGCCAGTCGACCGCAGCACAGTTGTATAGTCAAAACTGGATTCATGACCATTATGTACACTAGGCGAAACAGCATAAATTAAAGGAATTTAATAATCCAGCAAAAAATAGTGTCGGGTTTGTGATCCAAACATCCGACAAAATGTTATATATCAGCCTTGGATACCACTTCTACCAAAAAGGTCTCATGTTTCTAAAGTATAATTAATATTTATGACTATATAACAAACATGATTTCAAAAAGAATTTAAATTTTACATGTCATTTTAAAAATAATTCATGTGTTATTTTAAAACATATACATACAATTTAAATATTTACGAATTATAAAAATGTCTATTTTATTCAAATATTATTCATGTGAGGATCTGCAATCTGAGGATGCACTAGGTTCGCTTTTTTTTAAAACACACAAACTTTTATATATTATATACACTTTTTAAAACAACACTTTTTTTTCTTAAAGTATGAACACTTTAATGTACTACATAAATATTTTATTTATAACATGGAAATGTTTATAATTATATGGGAATCTATTTAAATATACAAAACTTTCTTAAATTATTTTAATATTTCATTAAAAATGTGAGCACTTTTAAAAATTGTAAAATTAATTTAATTTAATATTTAATGGTTTTATTTTTAAAATTATTTGTGGAGATATTTTATTAAATCATATGAATTTTTAATGTACTTTAATTTAATTTTATATATATATCATTTATAACACACAATTATAATTTACATAGTTTTACAAAAACTGGAAAAAACTGAAATGTTGAAAATGGTCCATTTTACACCACACGAGCGCATTGTGTTATATAAAGAGAAATTTATCCTTTGTAAAATTACATGTTCTTGGTTGGAGTGGTATTTGTGGCCGCTATATAGTATTAGGGTGCAGGTTCAAATAATTGACCCGGCACTATTTTTGATCGAATAAATTAATTTGTTTACGTTGTTCAACCTGCTGTATAAAAAGCGTGTGAATATATATATATATATATATATATATATATATATATATATATATATATATATATATATATATATATATATATATATATATGACAACAAATTTCACCTTGTTTGCTGGTTAGCCACTCCCACATGAAGGTACAGGTAACAGGTTCGATCCCTCACCACAAGCGTGTGAATATATATTTGTTTCTCACCGAGGTCTTTTATGTAAGGAGAAAACAATTTCAGGGGTTTTTCCACATAAACCAGGACACTTGGAGTGCCTCGTCAGGGCCGTGGACGTATACATATAAGATGTGAACCGTATTTGCACGTCCATGCCAAGTTATGAAACCAGTTCAATGTATTTTTCAAGTTCAGGCACTAAAGTGCACATTCGTGACAAGTTCAAGCACCAGTGGTGTAATTACCTCTTTACCTTGCTAATTAATCATCCGGCCACTAGCTAGCCCCATGCGCCTCACATGTACGTACACATGCAATGACCCTTTCAACATAGACATGTACACATAGGCATTCCTTGGTCCATGTGTAAAAAAAATGTTATTGGTACAAGTCATCATCGCATGATTTGTAGTACAAAATCTCGTCGAACATGCAGTAGCGTAAAATATGTTTGAAATGAAAACAATTAAATGGAAAACACAAAATGAAAAGGAAAAATAAACCATAAATCATAAATCCTAAAACCCTAAAGCCCCCACTAGTACGAAAAGGGGCTTTTACCCCGGTTCATAAGGGCCTTTAGTCCCGGTTCAGGAACCGGGACTAAAGGGTCGTTACTAATGCCCTAGCCCTTTAGTCCCGGTTCTTACACGAACCGGGACTAAAGGGCCTCCACGTGGCCGCTGCGGCCAGCCCAGGCAGGAGGGCCTTTGGTCCCAGTTGGTGACACCAACCGGACCAAAAGGCATCCACGCGTCAGCATTCAGTGGCTGGGGTTTTTGTTTTTTTAAAGGGGAGGGTTTAGGGGGTAATTTAGGGTGTGTAAGCTAGCTAACAGAGAGAACTGTCCTCTCTTATTTCCGTGCTTGATTTACCAACGCTACTGCTATGCCTAAACATGGCTTAGATTAAAGTGAAGGCAACATGTGGTGCATGTCGAAAGTAATATTAATCCTAACTTGATCAAGTTTGGATTAGTACTACTTTCGACATGCACCACATGCTTGTTGCCTTCACTTCATTCCAATCCATGTTCATTTCACCCACTGATATATAATAACTCTTCATGCCCGCATCATGCATCATCATAAATAACAAGTCCGACTAATCATCATCATACAACTTCTAATCGTTATTAATAACAAGTCATACGATCATCATCCTCACAGTCATCGAACCAACCCTACTTAATTGTTCTTAGCACATGATCATCAGTATTAGGTAGGACCGAAATACCCTCTTTAAGGTAAAATAGCATAAAACAATACAGACCCTGACTCTCCATTATGGAGAATGGAGATCATCTTGTCTCCAATTCTTGCGCCTCGCTTCCTTTTGCTTCCAAGAAGCTCCTTGCGACTGTCCATACATTTTTTCCATTCTTTGATTTACATGTCTCCACTTCTTTTAGAAATCCGGTATGGACAGTTGAGATTCGTAGGATGACCTGGTTGTATATTCAAAACATCAAGCCTACCATTCTGATACATCAAATGAGGCACGCAATCCTCTGGGATTATCTGTTGAAAAACATAGTAATAACTTCATAGTTAGCAATGATAATGCACTAGTTTTAGAACTATGCAAAATATGCACGGATGTCGTAATATTAAGAAATCTTACCAGGGTATCTCCATAGTAGTTACCGTAGTTCAACACGTGCACTAGTGGCACGTATGGAGGACCATAATGATGAGGAGTTTGATTGTAGATATTGTAATTCTCAATATCAGTACAAAATCCGACCAGATGAGTTTTCTCCTTATAAGTTAACTCAGAGCCATCGGTGTAGTAGGTTCTGTCTACCATGTTCCGCACATTGTTTGAACAATCAAAATAAGCTGTCAATGAAAATAAGCTGTCAACTATTTTGAAATGAACAATATAAATTAGCTAATAACTATGTTTGAGAAACTCACATAGCGGTAGAATTGGAGGCGTATCAACAAGGACCCAAATGTCCATATTGTCTTGCTCGATGTCAGGATCACCAAGATCCATGGTGACAAGCATACCCTCATCAAAACCATACATCTTGCAAAATGCTTCCCAATTTTTGCAACCAAAATGGGTTACGCTCTCAGAATTATACAGCTTTACTTCGAAATCTATATCATGATGGGTCCTTAGGTGAATTTTCTTTGTTTCCATACTTTCATGGTCTTCAAAACCCATCCTCTCCAAGACGTAGCGTCTTGCATGGCATGGGATAAGCTAGCCGAATTGTAAAAGATGAAAAGTACACGTTGAAATAGTTGAAGTCGTGCTTAATTACGAAAAAATAACACTTGTCGTCGTTGCGTACCGTTTCAACATCGAACGTCTCCTCCAGCTTAATACTGAAGCGCCGATCTTCGTCCAGGTGAGGCCTGTCGCACTGACCTCGGTCGTCGTGGCACCAGTCGCACTCCCCCGGGAGACTTTCGTCGTCCGAGTACGGCATTTCCTATGTTCATATATAATTCAAATATTAAACATCTACAATTAAATATATGTACTAAAAAACCTAAGTTAGATCATTATTATTCATCACGGGTTGACTATCGGTTTGTCGAGTCTTTTCTTGAAAACTCTCAGCTCACGTGGTGTATACATTCGACCGTTGGTGATGGTCGCTCCTCCCTTTGTCCCCGTGTGCATTACACCAAAATGTCTAGCTAGCACACGGGAACAAAGGAGAAGCGACCCCCATGACAACAGTCGGGATTCTTCGTCCTCTCATATATATATGGTGGAACTCTCCCTCACTGATTCCTCTCTGACATTTGCGACCGTCGGTGATGGTAGCTCCTCCTTTCGTTCTCGAGTGCATTACACCAAATTGTCTAGCACACGGGAACGAAGGAGAAGCTACCCCCACGACAACAGTCGGGATTCTTCGTCCTCTCATATATGGTGGAGACTCGACAGACTTACAGTCAACCCGAAATATCATTTAATTATCTTTCTAAAAGAGGATTTGGCTAGTCTCACCTCGATGTCCGAGGGGGCGGTGACGGGGACGACGGCGGGGATGATGGAGGGGCCGGGGGGGGGGCTCCTAGATTTCTGCGAAAACAAAAACCCTATAAGCTATCAACTAATCATAGTCCTCTCCAATTTTAGCATTCAAAGTAGGATCGGAGTAGTTTTCCACTTTGAGCATTCAATAAGCAAAATCAAATCACAAAATAAAGTAGTATTCAAATTAGGATGCATTCAATTATAAGCAAACCTACATCATCTCCATGCATCCGTACATCGCCGAATATTATCACTAATACACCTCGAATACTATCATACATATAGCATCGCTAGTACAGCTAGAACAGTAGCGCCCGACGGGTATCGGCGCGGGCGGTGGACACCCAAAGGGATGGAACCATCACAGGATCATAGCTCCAATGAGATCCCTGAAGAACCTGCCAGGTATTGTCGAACCTGCCCTCCAACGCAACCATGTAGCGACGGACGTGCTGGTCCTCCTCGCTGACACGGTGACGTACCACCTCCGCGGTGTCCGGAAGCCTCGGCACCGTCACTGGCCCACGCGAGCGCCACCAAACAAGGATCGGGTCAACGACGGGCTGGTTCCTCACCAACCTACGCCCACCGGAAGGTAGCACCTCCCAAAACCAGCCCGGCGGAGCCCAGTCCCGGACATGGCCCCTCTGATCAAGCCGGCCTCCTCCGCCGAGTCGACGACGAGGATGCGGGATAGGCATCGTCGACGTCGATGCGGGAATAATTGCTTTAACTAAAAAACAAACTAGTTCTATTAATTTCCTTACTATAAATAGATAAAGTAGTACTCTTCTACAAATAAACTAGCTAGTTAACTAAAGTTCTATATTTTTCTTAACTAATTCTATTAAACACTTTCTAAGTAGTACTTACTAAAGTTATCGGGAGGGGGGTACATATATCGACAAACGACATAACCCGATAAAATAAGAAGAGGAAGAAGACGAAAAAAAAGAGAGAAAGAGAAAGGAAAGAGGACGAATCGAGAAAACAGAGAAAAAAAGGAGAAGAAGAAGGAAAGAGAGAAGAAGAAAAAATAGAAAAATATATTATTCTATTTCCTTGCTTCTTCTCCTCTTTCTTCTTCTTCTCTACTCTTTTTTTTTTTTTTTTTCATACTTCTTAGTTTATTTCTCCTCTACTTCCTCTCCTCTTCTTCTTATTCTTCTTCTTCTTCTCCTTCTTCCTCTTCTTATTTTCCTTTTTTCTCTCCTTCTTTTTCTTCTAAATATGAACATACATAAATGACTTCTAAATATGAAAATCTAAACTACACATCTAAAGTAATACATCTAAATTACAACAACTAAATTAACTACACATCTAAGTAATACATCTAAATTACAACAACTAAATTAACTACACATCTAACTACACATCCAAATTAATACAACTAAATTACAAATCTAAATAACTACGTACAGTACTATAGCTAGGGGGGGCGGCGCGGCAGCGGCGGCGGCCATTACAGGGAGGAGGAGGAGGAGGAGGGGATCGGGGCGGCGCTCACAGGGTGGCGAGGGTGACGGCGACCGTGGCGGGCCGGGGGCGGAGGGTGGCGACGGTGACGTATACGGGGCGACGGCACGGGGGCACGCGGCGGAGGCGACGGCGACGGCGGCGGGGGGGGGGGGGCGGAGGACGACGGCGACGGGCGATGGCGTGGGCTCGGGGGCACGGGCGACGGCGATGACGACGGGGCAGCCTGGCGGCGTAGATCGAGCTCGCGGCATCGTCGGGCGGGGGGACTGGCGATGGAAATCAGAAAATTTCCAAAGTGCTACTTATATAGCAAAGGCTTTGGTCCCGGTTGGTGGCTCCAACCGGAACCAATACCCACCCTTTGGTCCCGGTTGGTGCCACCAACCGGGACTAAAGGCCTCTTTTCACCAGCGCAAAGGGCGGGAAGCAGAGGGCTTTGGTCCCGGTTGGTGGCACCAACCGGGACCAAAGGGGAGCATTGGTTCCGGTTTGAGCCACCAACCGGGACTAATGTGCTGGCGCGGTGCGGTGGGAAGTTTAGTCCCACCTCGCTAGCTGAGAGAGCTCAGCACCTGTTTATAAGCTGCGCTGCAGCTCAGGTGCTGAGCTCCTCTCTAATATGCAGGCATTATACATGCCTACCTTTGTCATTGCCATGTTGGGCCTATTGGGCCTGCGGCCTACATCCTAGCCCATGTGCAGATGGGTTTCTAGTCGTATGCAGGCTGGTGTGGCCCATTAGGCGGCATTTTTTTATTTTTTCCAGTATTTTTTTGTTTTTTGAATTATTTATTTTCTTTTGATTTTTTCTTTATTTTTTTATTCTTGTTTGCTTTTAGCTCAGAATAATTATAAACTTTCTGTTAATCCATTAGTTTCCAAATTGGAATAGTTTAAATTTCATCCGGAAATCGTGTGTTACAAAGAGATTTCATTTTTTAAACCTTATTTGAACTCCTGACTTTTTGTGTGTTCAAAATGCACCATTCAAAGCCACATCATCATTTTTCAATACTTTCCGACTTCATTTGTTATTTTTTCATGCATTTACTAATTATTTTGAACTATAAGACCCTAAATTGAAAGCATTCAAATGAACTCTGAAAAGGTTGAAAGTTGGCATGATATCATCATTTCATCCACATAGCATGTGCAAGAAAGTTGAGAGGGTTACGGCAAAAACTGGATGCACTTCGTGTACAAAACGGACAATCTCTTTCAAAGTATCAGGATTTCATCCGGAAACTCGTCTGTTACAAAGGGATTTCATTTTTTAAACCTGTGACACCCAAGTTTTTATTTGGATTTTTCAAAAGATTTTATTTGACTTGAGGGGAGTGATTTAAATTTTTTTCTTCAAGAGAACCCTCACTCTCAAATATTTTTCTTTATGGCAAAAGTTTTATTTGGATTCAACCAAGATCCGTCTTTGTTCTTGGAGGTTCCTGCCTTTCACTTGGACTCAAGACAAAATATTTTCACTTGGGATATGACTTTTGAAAGTCTCCTTGAAATTTGCACTATGGCTTTTGGAAAATCCTTTGCCACTTCCAATAATTCCTTCTTGCCATGGCCTTAGTGCAAATCCCCTCTCCTAACCCTTTCCTCACCTTTGGATCATGATTTGCATCAAATCCAGCAAGTTGAACCTCCCCATGTGATTATTTCCATTTATATTCTATTCAAATAAATTTCTGCCTTCTTTTCTAGCACTTGGAGAGTTACAAAGGAACTCCTTTTTTCTGTTTTGATCTTTGCCACCAAACCAACTCTCCTCCCTAGTCCTTTGAACCCTCAACCAAGAACCATGAAGATCCACTGGTCTTCAGTTCAAAATTTTCAAACTACACCTGCTGCAAGTTTGGACCAGATTTGTCAAATTTGGTGAAATTCATTCAAAACCTTCTCCAAAAATTCCAAGTAAAATCAGGCAGCCTCTGGGTGCATTGAGTGGTCACCTCACCAAGTTACAGCTCCAGAAAAATTCGTCTCATTGCAAAATCTTTCTGTCGAACACCTGCAGTGCACTGTCTATGTCAAGTTCAGAAAATTCAGAGATTCAGTCAGTGGCTTGCTGTCATTTTCTTTAGAGAAGGACATCGATCTCGCCAGTACCACCGCGTCGCCTTGCTCCTCGTCCCCGCCCTCTTGTTCCTGCACTGCACGAACGCCTGGCGCCTTGCGGGCGTCGACGACGAGCAGCAGAAGGTGCGCCGCCCCGTGACCGACGCCGGCGGCGGCTTTGCGGGCGCCAGCGGGAGACACGGCGCCGACGACGCCACCCAGCGCCGCCCAAACCACCGGAGCTCGCCGCGTGGCCTTCCACTCCCCCGAACGCGCTGCCGCTCTCGTCGTGAACCGCAGGGCGCGGAGCGCGCTCTCTGCCGCCGTTGAGCCCGTGCGGTCACCTCACCGTGGACCGACGCCATTACGCCAAGACCGACCCCGTTTAGCTGTGAAACGACTCCAGTAACCTCCACTGATGCTGCCTGGCCACTCAAACCTCCTGCCAATCCACTGCTCCGCCGTAATCGCTCGCCGGAGATTCTCCGTTCACGGCCACCCCGTCGATCTGCCTATAAATAGAGGCCCCGAGCTTCAACTCGAGCACCCACCATCCCTGCACTCCCCCTAGAGCAAGCCTAGCCACTGGTAGAGCCCCGAGGAGGTCTCCTTCCTCGACTCCGGCCGCCGCGACCCGCCACGGGATCCAGCCCGATTCGCCCCCGTGTGCGCTCCTCCGCCTCCATTCTCTTGCCAGTAGCTTCACCTTGCATCCCTCGTTCTGACCCGCGCCTCAATTCGTAGTTTGCAGCCCTCCACCGGAGTTCCCCATCCTCACCCGAGCCGCCGTCCGCCGGAGATAGTGTCGCCGTCGACGTGGTGCTCCCCGTTGGACGAGTCCACCACCCACCGACGCGGAAGAAGACGCTGAAGCTCTTGGTACCCTCCGTTTCTCCTAACTCGCCGTGGTTCGACGCCGGCGTCCACCGCAGTCTTCGGGCGCCGGCGAGCTTTTTAAACCTGACAGGTGGACCCCGCCTGTCAGCCTCTATTCTATTCTCCTTCGAACCGTTTTCTGTTGGCGCCTTCGGGCAAATACGTTTTCTCCTTTGCGCTTGCGCATTCCCAACCGAAGCGTTTTCTGTTTTCTCAGTTAAAACCCTGGAACTTTTCTGTTTCATTACAGATAAGTCCCTGGACAGAAACCTTTATAACTTTTTAATAAAAAGGTATTTTTGAGTGATTCTTTTTCTGACAATCTTCAAATTTTGTCTAGTTTTTTATGGGATTTATTTGAAAAATATTTGGAAAAGTTTCTGTGCAAGTGTTGGTTTTCACGTTAGTACCCGTTTCGTGATTGCCGTAGGTTCCGGAAGAGGTGAAGGAGCCGCGAACTTCGCCGAGCTAGACTCCGACTTCTCCGAACCAGGCAAGCATGTTTTGAACATTTGATATGACAGGTGTTTTGCATGTTCGCGTGAAAGTTTGTGCGTGGCATATGAGTGTCGGTAAATACCTCGTTGCTTGTGAGGCAACGACCCGGTTGTTCCAAAGTCGCGATGATCTCTGATGAGAGATGGCCTAATCATGTGGTGACATGAAGGGCAGCAAGGTGGTACTGTTGTAGCATACCAGCCTTGCGTCATCCGACTTTCTCCGACGTTAACGTGGTTGGAGCCACGTTATCGTTCCTTTTCCCGCATGTTCCAAAGTTGCGATAATCTCTGATGAGAGATGGCCTAATCATGTGGTGACATGAAGGGCAGCAAGGTGGCACTGTTGTAGCATACCAGCCTTGCGTCATCCGACTTTCTCCGACGTTAACATGGTTGGAGCCACGTTATCGTTCTTTCCCCCTTCCGTGCTACCACATGTCTCATTGCCAGGATGCGGTTTAGTAAGTTGGTAACCTCTTTCGTGTACACACCAAACAGAGAGGCCGGGATGATGGTACCTTGGCCCAGGATTAAAGCTAGTCATCCGGTCAGGGGGCATGGGTGTTTCCGGTTGGGACCGAGAGGGGGGGCTCCCCCTTAGAGCGCGCGTATAGAAATTTGATCCCATGCTACGCGAGGTTGTAGCCTCCCCGTCTCAAGGTTTTTCTTGAACGTCGCTGAGGGTGATCCCTGGCTTCGGATGGTTGAATTGGGTGTGTACTGGTTAGACGTGTTTCTTCCAAAACACCGTAGACGGAACTAGTCCCCGTGACTACTGAAATCCGTTGGCTGTGGTTAAGTACAAACTCTGCAGAGTCAATTCTTTCCAAATCATCGTATCCATGATCAAGTAGTGTAAACATTATATCCATATCTATCCGTGTGAAAAACTTGTCCCGGTGAACAAGCTCAAGTGGTAAATTCAGATTTATTGTTATTCCTCTGGATGGACTAACTTTATATTTGTCGCATGCTTGTTCCCGAACTATTGTATTATTGAGCTGTGATTTAAGCCCTTTATGTGACGTCGCGCAGACGTCCGACTGTGGCGTGTACTTGTTTCTTACTTTAAATATAAGCCCTTTATGTGGTGTCGCCTCGACGCCCGACTGTGGCATTATTATTCTGCATTTTCCTCTCGAGGAGTCTTTCAGACACTCGTTTGGCACCCGCATTATTATTCCGCATTTTCCGCTCGAGGAGTCTTTCAGACACTCGTTTGGCACCTGTATTATTATTCCGCATTTTCCGCTCGAGGAGTCTTTCAGACACTCGTTTGGCACCCGCATTATTATTCCGCATTTTCCGCTCGAGGAGTCTTTCAGACACTCGTTTGGCACCCGCATTATTATTCCGCATTTTCCGATCGAGGAGTCTTTCAGACACTCGTTTGGCACCTGTATTATTATTCCGCATTTTCCGCTCGAGGAGTCTTTCAGACACTCGTTTGGCACCAGTATTACTATTCTGCAGTTTCCGCTCGAGGCGTCATTCAGACCCTCGCTTGGCACCCAGTATTTATTATATCTATGTCTGATCGGACTGGTTAACTTGTTCATGTGCTTCATGTTTACATTTGTTATACCTTATGTCCGAACTGTCTTGCGAGTACTTTCATAGTACTCACCTGGCTTGTTGATTTGGCCAGGTGTTGACGAAGGCGACCTCTGGGATGAAGAGTTTGATAGCGCGTCCGATGCCTAGAGGAGTCCCAGTCAGTCCTGCGCGATCCCGGATTTTGGTCACTTGTATTGTATACGCTTCCGCCACCCGCAATAAGTCTTCTCGAGCCTCACTCCGACGCTCGAAGAGTTGTAGTCTTCTGGAATCATATCACTCGCTTCGCGATGATATTTCCACCACCGTTATTATCGTGAGTTAGTAGTTTGCCACCCTATCCGCCGTCTTGTTTTAGCGGCGTGCATGTAATAAATTGTTGGGCAGTCTCTGCTCAACCATGTATTATATTTAGTACTCCTGGTATTTTTCTTCTGTGACCAAGATATTGTCTACCAGTGAGAAGGAATTCTTCCTCGCTGGTCCGTAAAAGGGATTGGTCTCTCAATAATTATTTTATTGAAAAACCGGTCGTGACAAGCTTGGTATCAGAGCCAGGCTGACTGTAGGAAGCCACTAGGTGCGATCGCTAATCGGTTATTAGCGTCTTTTGTGCTTTTTCAGCATTTTGCAATTGTAGCTATTTTCTGTTGGTCATCATAAATTTATGACATGACTACTCAGAATTTTTGCCTACTTTTGTAGATGGCTGGCAGCAGCTGTGAGAATCGAGTGTTCACCAACGTGCCCGAGGGGTTTGTCAAGCTCCTCGTCTCCATCACCAAGCTCGCGATCGGGCCAGCAGCTCGCCCGGAGTTCACACTCTATCAGCACAAGCTCAGTGACGACGTGTCTATGCACCAAGCTGTGGTGCAGTTCAAGGGAGGACGTTCTGCTGCTCGCCACTTCCGTTTTGTGGGAAGGGCCATGCCTACGGAGAGGCATGCCATGCAGATGGCTGCCCGTGAGGCGATAGCTCGCCTTCGGGACATCCTTCCTACGATGAAGACTCGTCGCTACCGCTACCTCCCATGCCATGTGCCTTACACCAGCCACTATGCGTTTGCCTGCCATCGGGGAGAACGAGATGAAGCCATCGAGATGGTTGTGGAGTATCTCAAGGCTCTGGAGGAGTCTTTCGACAACCTCGTAGATGATCTTGTGGCTGCCCGCATGGACTTAGTCCGGGGCGGTCCTGCCAGCAGGAAGGAGCTTCTCAACACGGCGCCGCCCCTGACATTCGTCTCGTCTTCAGCCTCTTATGCACCGGCCATTTTGGCCACTGCTCGCCGTCTGCCTACCACTGAGGAGTTCGACCGAGTCATCGCTCCTACTCCAGTCAGAGCCGCACCGCCTGCCGCACACGCTCTACCACCAGTCGCCCCCGCACCATCACCGCAGCGCAGCGTCACGCGCCAGGAGCCAGCTAGAGAGGAGGTGGAGGTTGACTCTCCTGGACCGCTGAGCCTTGCCATCGGCAAGGGGAAGGAGATCTTCACCATCTCCGACTGAGAGCACCGAGTAGCCGCGTGTTATGTCTGCCTGTATGATGTGCTGTTTATTCCTGTATGCTAGTTTGTATTGGTGTGTTTGCTGCCTTCCGGAGTAGTACGCTAGTTTTAATAACATGTCAGGATGTGTACGCGCATCCTGAGTGCTGTATCATGTGTTTGCTTTTTCGCATGTAAGTTTTATGTTAAGCACTTCTTCTCCATGAAAAATCATTTGTGTTTCTTTGGAAAACCTTGAAGCCTTTTTGATTATTGCCTTTGCAAGATTTTTCTTGTGCTACACAGTTTTTCTCATGGGTTTTGCAAATAATACCCCAGACTGGAAAAATGTCTCGCCCGTGGACTCGCTCCATGCCCAATCAGCCAGAAGAGGTTTACGGGACACAGACCAGCAACAATTTCACTCAGGGTCAGTCCAGCCAACAGGACAGCGAAGCAGCACTGTCTCAAGTATGCCGTCTCTTCGAGCAAAGCCAGCAACAGCACCAAGAGATGATGAACCATGTCATCAATATGGGAAACCACCGTGAACCCTATCAACCACATTCCAAGTTATCCGAGTTACAGAAGACTCGCCCTCAACTTTTGCTCACACCGACAGACCACTGGAAGCCGACGATTGGCTTCGTGAGATTGAAAGGAAACTGATTATTGCTCAGTGCTCAGATCATGAGAAGGTGCTTTATGCACCACACTACCTTACTGGAGCAGCCGCAGCATGGTGGGAAAACTTCCTACACATGCATCCCAGGGAACACAACATCACCTGGGAAGAGTTCAAGGAAGGCTTCCGTGGGGCACACATCCCCAGGAGCATCCTAAAGATCAAGAAGAGAGAGTTTGATGACCTGAAGCAAAGAGGCATGTCAGTGACAGAGTACAATGGTCAGTTCACCCAGCTGTCTCGTTATGCCTACGACGAGCACATGACAGAAAGCAAGAAGATGGAAAAATTCCTGGACGGCCTGGCACCAGCACTGAGATGCCAACTGATTGTGCACACCTTTCCGGATTTTAAGACGCTGGTGGACAAGGCCATCACCTTGGAGAATGAGCGCCGTAGTCTGGAAGATATCCGTAAGCGGAAGAGGGACAAGACGACTCTTGCCCGCAGCAACCGAGGCAAGACTGAGGTCCCAAGGACAGACACAAGGAGATCCACGACTACTGAGCCAAGGCCCGTCGGACAGTTTCATGCCAGGGACAAGGAGTTCACATACCGTCCAGGGGTCACCTGCTATGCTTGTGGTCAACAAGGGCATTATGCTAAACAGTGCCCGAAGCCAAGAGACTCGGCACCCAAGCCGAACAATGGTGGAAACAATCCAGCCCCCAAGCGCAACAACTTCAACCCCAACAACAACCACAGGAAGGGTCACCTGAACCATGTGACCAGGGAAGAAGCGCAGAATGCCCCAGACATCGTGCTCGGTACGTTCCCTGTCAACACAGTACCTGCCACGGTTTTGTTTGATTCTGGAGCTTCCCATTCGTTCGTTTCGAAGAGTTTTGTTTCGCAACATGATTTTCCGATACTCCCCTTGGAAAAATCTATGATCATCAAGTCCCCCGGAAATAAGCAAATCGCTCAAGGTTACTGCCAAGGAGTGGTCATTGAGTTCGAAGGACTACAATTCCACGCGAATCTCATCGTGTTGGAAAGTAAAGGACTGGATGTCATTTTAGGGATGGACTGGTTGACCACCAACAAAGGATTCATCGACTGTTTCAATCGGACAGTGATTCTCACTCACCATCACGGCAAGACTATAAGAGTTTCCGCTCAAGAAAGGCCACGATCACAGAAACCAAAACTGAACAAAATGGACATTGCAGAACTGAGAAAAGTTCCAGTGGTATGCGAGTTTCCTGATGTGTTCCCTGAAGAACTACCAGGCATGCCACCAGACCGAGAGATAGAATTCAGCATTGAACTAGCACCTGGCACCGCTCCCATCTATAAGAAGCCGTATAGAATGGCACCCTCAGAATTGGTGGAGTTGAAGAAGCAGATAAAGGAATTGTTGGACAAAGGATTTATTCGAGCCAGCTCCTCACCTTGGGGTTCGCCTGTGTTGTTCGCCAAAAAGAAAGATGGGACACTGAGGCTGTGCATAGACTATCGAGCCCTCAATATGGTCACCATCAAAAACAAATATCCGATGCCACGGATAAATGATTTGTTTGACCAGCTCGCTCAAGCCAAGGTATTCTCAAAAATTGATTTGAGATCGGGATATCACCAACTGAAGGTACGGACAGAAGATATCCCCAAGACAGCATTCACTTCCAGATATGGGTTATACGAGTTCACAGTGATGCCTTTTGGACTAACGAACGCCCCCGCATATTTCGTCCACCTCATGAACAAAGTGTTCATGAAATTCATGGACAAATTTGTGGTGGTATTCATTGACGACATTCTGGTTTACTCGAGGACACCAGAAGAGCATGCTGAGCACCTCAGAATTGTTTTGGGAGAATTGAGGAAACATCAGTTGTACGCCAAATTTAGCAAGTGCGAATTTTGGCTAAGACAAGTTGGCTTCTTGGGCCATATACTGAACCAAGAAGGCGTGGCCGTAGACCCAGAAAAAGTCAAGGCCATACTGGACTGGAAGCCACCCGCCAATGTTACTGATGTGCGGAGTTTCCTGGGAATGGCCGGATATTACAGAAGATTTATTGAAGGTTTCTCCACTGTGGCAAAACCTATAACACAGTTACTCAAGAAGGACAAGAAATTTGTATGGACGGAAGCATGCGAGCAGAGCTTCCAAGAACTCAAGAAGAAGCTGACAACCGCACCGGTCTTAACTGTGCCAGACATACACAAGAGCTTTGAGGTGTATTGTGACGCATCCCGGAAAGGACTCGGATGCGTACTAATGCAGGATGGCAAGGTTGTCGCATATGCCTCCAGGCAGCTGCGAAAACATGAGGAAAATTACCCAACACATGACTTGGAGCTAGCAGCAGTCATACATGCACTCAAGGAGTGGAGGCACTTTCTGTTGGGAAATCGCTGTGAAATATATACAGACCATAAGAGCCTCAAATATATTTTCACACAGCCAGAGCTGAATTTACGCCAACGACGCTGGTTGGAACTGGTCAAGGACTATGACGTCGGTATTCACTACCATCCAGGGAAAGCTAATGTAGTGGCCGATGCCCTTAGTCGAAACCCCAGCCCGGACAATGACGGTCCGCAAAACTTGAGGCCTGAGTTTCAGCGAGAGTTCGCTAGGCTCAACATGATGTTAGTCTCCAAGGGCACCGTATCGAACCTGGAGATACAACCCACCCTGGTGGAACAAATTAAGAAGGCTCAACAGGGACATCCCAGCATCGAAGGCATAAAGAAGAAAATGAATCTTAGTAAGACTTCAGAGTTCGTCACCGACAGTGAAGGAACATTATGGTACCGAGACAGACTTTGCGTACCTAACATTGAGGAACTCAAGCAACAGATCTTGACGGAGAGCCACACCGCTCCATACTCGATTCATCCTGGAGGAACCAAAATGTACAAGGACATTCAGGAAAGATTTTGGTGGCACGGTATGAAAAGAGATATAGCCACATTTATTGCTTGTTGCGATTCATGTCAGCGCATCAAGGCCGAGCATCAAAAGCCAGCAGGGCTACTCCAGCCAAACAGGATACCGGAGTGGAAGTGGGATGAAATAGGAATGGATTTCATCGTCGGATTACCCCGATCACAGCATGGGAATGACGCCATATGGGTCATCACAGACCGACTAACCAAAGTTGCTCATTTCATTCCCGTGAAGACTACCTACTCCACACAAAGACTGGCAAAACTTTATCTCTCCCGTATAGTTTGTTTGCACGGAGTCCCAAAGACTATAATATCAGACCGAGGCACCCAATTCGTCTCCAAATTTTGGGATCACCTACAACAAGCTCTGGGCACGCAACTAGCCTTCAGTACAGCATACCACCCTCAGACTGATGGACAAACGGAACGTGTGAACCAAATCCTAGAGGATATGCTAAGAGCCTGTGTGCTCACCTATGGATCCAGTTGGGAAGAGAGTTTGCCGTATGCCGAATTTGCTTACAACAACAGTTACCAAGCCAGCTTGCAAATGGCACCCTTTGAAGCATTGTACGGACGAAGGTGTCGTACCCCACTGAATTGGTCAGAAACAGGTGACAGCCGTATCTTCGGCCCAGACATGCTTAAAGAGGCCGAGGAGAAAGTTAAGCAGATCAGGGACAGACTCAAGACAGCACAGAGCCGACAAAAGAGCTACTATGATCAGAAGCATCGTGAGGTCAGCTTTGAACCCGGTGATTCCGTATACCTCCGAGTATCTCCTATGAGGGGTCTGCAACAGTTCAAAATAAAGGGGAAGCTAGCCCCAAGATTCATTGGACCATTTTGTGTAAAGGCACGAAGAGGCACGGTAGCCTACCAACTAGACCTCCCCAAGGAGCTGTCAGACGTCCATGACGTGTTCCACGTCTCACAGTTAAGAAAATGTGTGAGCAACCCAGAAAAACATGTGCCTCATGAGGACATTGATATGCAACCAGATCTCACCTACAGAGAAAGACCAGTAAAGATTTTAGAAGAGTCTGAACGGAGGACCCGTCAGAAAACGACAAAGTTTTTCAGGGTTCAGTGGAGCAACCACACTGAGGATGAAGCTACATGGGAAAGGGAAGATTTCCTTCGAGCAGAGTATCCATATCTATTTGAGGATCAGCAGAAATCTCGAGGACGAGATTTTTCCTAAGGGGGTAGGTGTTGTGACACCCAAGTTTTTATTTGGATTTTTCAAAAGATTTTATTTGACTTGAGGGGAGTGATTTAAATTTTTTTCTTCAAGAGAACTCTCACTCTCAAATATTTTTCTTTATGGCAAAAGTTTTATTTGGATTCAACCAAGATCTGTCTTTGGTCTTGGAGGTTCTTGCCTTTCACTTGGACTCAAGACAAAATATTTTCACTTGGGATATGACTTTTGAAAGTCTCCTTGAAATTTGCACTATGGCTTTTGGAAAATCCTTTGCCACTTCCAATAATTCCTTCTTGCCATGGCCTTAGTGCAAATCCCCTCTCCTAACCCTTTCCTCACCTTTGGATCATGATTTGCATCAAATCCAGCAAGTTGAACCTCCCCATGTGATTATTTCCATTTATATTCTATTCAAATAAATTTCTGCCTTCTTTTCTAGCACTTGGAGATTTACAAAGGAACTCCACTTTTCTGTTTTGATTTTTGCCACCAAACCAACTTCTCCTCCCTAGTCCTTTGAACCCTCAACCAAGAACCATGAAGATCCACTGGTCTTCAGTTCAAAATTTTCAAACTACACCTGCTGCAAGTTTGGACCAGATTTGTCAAATTTGGTGAAATTCATTCAAAACCTTCTCCAAAAATTCCAAGTAAAATCAGGCAGCCTCTGGGTGCATTGAGTGGTCACCTCACCAAGTTACAGCTCCAGAAAAATTCATCTCATTGCAAAATCTTTCTGTCGAACACCTGCAGTGCACTGTCTATGTCAAGTTCAGAAAATTCAGAGATTCAGTCAGTGGCTTGCTGTCGTTTTCTTCAGAGAAGGACATCGATCTCGCCAGTACCACCGCGTCGCCTTGCTCCTCGTCCCCGCCCTCTTGTTCCTGCACCGCACGAACGCCTGGCGCCTTGCGGGCGTCGGCGACGAGCAGCAGAAGGTGCGCCGCCCCGTGACCGACGCCGGCGGCGGCTTTGCGGGCGCCAGCGGGAGACACGGCGCCGACGACGCCACCCAGCGCCGCCCAAACCACCGGAGCTCGCCGCGTGGCCTTCCACTCCCCCGAACGCGCTGCCGCTCTCGTCGTGAACCGCAGGGCGCGGAGCGCGCTCTCTGCCGCCGTTGAGCCCGTGCGGTCACCTCACCGTGGACCGACGCCATTACGCCAAGACCGACCCCGTTTAGCTGTGAAACGACTCCAGTAACCTCCACTGATGCTGCCTGGCCACTCAAACCTCCTGCCAATCCACTGCTCCGCCGTAATCGCTCGCCGGAGATTCTCCGTTCACGGCCACCCCGTCGATCTGCCTATAAATAGAGGCCCCGAGCTTCAACTCGAGCACCCACCATCCCTGCACTCCCCCTAGAGCAAGCCTAGCCACTGGTAGAGCCCCGAGGAGGTCTCCTTCCTCGACTCCGGCCGCCGCGACCCGCCACGGGATCCAGCCCGATTCGCCCCCGTGTGCGCTCCTCCGCCTCCATTCTCTTGCCAGTAGCTTCACCTTGCATCCCTCGTTCTGACCCGCGCCTCAATTCGTAGTTTGCAGCCCTCCACCGGAGTTCCCCATCCTCACCCGAGCCGCCGTCCGCCGGAGATAGTGTCGCCGTCGACGTGGTGCTCCCCGTTGGACGAGTCCACCACCCACCGACGCGGAAGAAGACGCTGAAGCTCTTGGTACCCTCCGTTTCTCCTAACTCGCCGTGGTTCGACGCCGGCGTCCACCGCAGTCTTCGGGCGCCGGCGAGCTTTTTAAACCTGACAGGTGGACCCCGCCTGTCAGCCTCTATTCTATTCTCCTTCGAACCGTTTTCTGTTGGCGCCTTCGGGCAAATACGTTTTCTCCTTTGCGCTTGCGCATTCCCAACCGAAGCGTTTTCTGTTTTCTCAGTTAAAACCCTGGAACTTTTCTGTTTCATTACAGATAAGTCCCTGGACAGAAACCTTTATAACTTTTTAATAAAAAGGTATTTTTGAGTGATTCTTTTTCTGACAATCTTCAAATTTTGTCTAGTTTTTTATGGGATTTATTTGAAAAATATTTGGAAAAGTTTCTGTGCAAGTGTTGGTTTTCACGTTAGTACCCGTTTCGTGATTGCCGTAGGTTCCGGAAGAGGTGAAGGAGCCGCGAACTTCGCCGAGCTAGACTCCGACTTCTCCGAACCAGGCAAGCATGTTTTGAACATTTGATATGACAGGTGTTTTGCATGTTCGCGTGAAAGTTTGTGCGTGGCATATGAGTGTCGGTAAATACCTCGTTGCTTGTAAGGCAACGACCCGGTTGTTTCAAAGTCGCGATGATCTCTGATGAGAGATGGCCTAATCATGTGGTGACATGAAGGGCAGCAAGGTGGTACTGTTGTAGCATACCAGCCTTGCGTCATCCGACTTTCTCCGACGTTAACGTGGTTGGAGCCACGTTATCGTTCTTTTCCCGCATGTTCCAAAGTTGCGATGATCTCTGATGAGAGATGGCCTAATCATGTGGTGACATGAAGGGCAGCAAGGTGGTACTGTTGTAGCATACCAGCCTTGCGTCATCCGACTTTCTCCGACGTTAACATGGTTGGAGCCACGTTATCGTTCTTTCCCCCTTCCGTGCTACCACATGTCTCATTGCCAGGATGCGGTTTAGTAAGTTGGTAACCTCTTTCCGTGTACACACCAAACAGAGAGGCCGGGATGATGGTACCTTGGCCCAGGATTAAAGCCAGTCATCCGGTCAGGGGGCATGGGTGTTTCCGGTTGGGACCGAGAGGGGGGCACCCCCTTAGAGCGCGCGTATAGAAATTTGATCCCATGCTACGCGAGGTTGTAGCCTCCCCGTCTCAAGGTTTTTCTTGAACGTCGCCGAGGGTGATCCCTGGCTTCGGATGGTTGAATTGGGTGTGTACTGGTTAGACGTGTTTCTTCCAAAACACCGTAGACGGAACTAGTCCCCGTGACTACTGAAATCCGTTGGCTGTGGTTAAGTACAAACTCTGCAGAGTCAATTCTTTCCAAATCATCGTATCCATGATCAAGTAGTGTAAACATTATATCCATATCTATCCGTGTGAAAAACTTGTCCCCGGTGAACAAGCTCAAGTGGTAAATTCAGATTTATTGTTATTCCTGTGGATGGACTAACTTTATATTTGTCGCATGCTTGTTCCCGAACTATTGTATTATTGAGCTGTGATTTAAGCCCTTTATGTGACGTCGCGCAGACGTCCGACTGTGGCGTGTACTTGTTTCTTACTTTAAATATAAGACCTTTATGTGGTGTCGCCTCGACGCCCGACTGTGGCATTATTATTCTGCATTTTCCTCTCGAGGAGTCTTTCAGACACTCGTTTGGCACCCGCATTATTATTCCGCATTTTCCGCTCGAGGAGTCTTTCAGACACTCGTTTGGCACCTGTATTATTATTCCGCATTTTCCGCTCAAGGAGTCTTTCAGACACTCGTTTGGCACCCGCATTATTATTCCGCATTTTTCGCTCGAGGAGTCTTTCAGACACTCGTTTGGCACCCGCATTATTATTCCGCATTTTCCGCTCAAGGAGTCTTTCAGACACTCGTTTGGCACCCGCATTATTATTCCGCATTTTCCGCTCGAGGAGTCTTTCAGACACTCGTTTGGCACCTGTATTATTATTCCGCATTTTCCGCTCGAGGAGTCTTTCAGACACTCGTTTGGCACCAGTATTACTATTCTGCAGTTTCCGCTCGAGGCGTCATTCAGACCCTCGCTTGGCACCCAGTATTTATTATCTCTATGTCTGATCGCACTGGTTAACTTGTTCATGTGCTTCATGTTTACATTTGTTATACCTTATGTCCGAACTGTCTTGCGAGTACTTTCATAGTACTCACCTGGCTTGTTGATTTGGCCAGATGTTGACGAAGGCGACCTCTTGGATGAAGAGTTTGATAGCGCGTCCGATGCCTAGAGGAGTCCCAGTCAGTCCTGCGCGATCCCGGAATTTGGTCACTTGTATTGTATACGCTTCCGCCACCCGCAATAAGTCTTCTCGAGCCTCACTCCGACGCTCGAAGAGTTGTAGTCTTCTGGAATCATATCACTCGCTTCGCGATGATATTTCCACCACCGTTATTATCGTGAGTTAGTAGTTTGCCACCCTACCCGCCGTCTTGTTATAGCGGCGTGCATGTAATAAATTGTTGGGCAGTCTCTGCTCAACCTTGTATTATATTTAGTACTCCTGGTATTTTTCTTCTGTGACCAAGATATTGTCTACCAGTGGGAAGGAATTCTTCCTCGCTGGTCCGTAAAAGGGATTGGTCTCTCAATAATTATTTTATTGAAAAACCGGTCGTGACAAAACCTTATTTGAACTCCTAACTTTTTGTGTGTTCAAAATGCACCATTCAAAGCCACATCATCATTTTTCAATCCTTTGTGACTTCATTGTTATTTTTCATGCATTTACTAATTATTTTGAGCTATAAGACCCTAAAATTGAAAAGCGTTTCAAATGAACTCTGAAAAGGTTGAAAGTTGGCATGATATCATCATTTCATCCACATAGCATGTGCAAGTAAGTTGAGAGGGTTACGGCAAAAACTGGATGCACTTCGTGTACAAAACGGACAATCTCTTTCAAAGTATCAGGATTTCATCCGGAAACTCGTGCGTTACAAAGGGATTTCATTTTTTACACCTTATTTGAACTCCTGACTTTTTGTGTGTTCAAAATGCACCATTCAAAGCCACATCATCATTTTTCAATCCTTTCTGACTTCATTTGTTATTTTTCATGCATTTACTAATTATTTTGAGCTATAAGACCCTAAAATTGAAAAGCATTTCAAATGAACTCTGAAAAGGTTGAAAGTTGGCATGATATCATCATTTCATCCACATAGCATGTGCAAGAAAGTTGAGAGGGTTACGGCAAAAACTGGATGCACTTCGTGTACAAAACGGACAATCTCTTTCAAAGTATCAGGATTTCATCCGGAAACTCGTCTGTTACAAAGGGATTTCATTTTTTAAAACTTATTTGAACTCCTGACTTTTTGTGTGTTCAAAATGCACCATTCAAAGCCACATCATCATTTTTCAATCCTTTCTGACTTCATTTGTTATTTCTCATGCATTTACTAATTATTTTGAGCTATAAGACCCTAAAATTGAAAAGCATTTCAAATGAACTCTGAAAAGGTTGAAAGTTGGCATGATATCATCATTTCATCCACATAGCATGTGCAAGAAAGTTGAGAGGGTTACGGCAAAAACTGGATGCACTTCGTGTACAAAACGGACAATCTCTTTCAAAGTATCAGGATTTCATCCGGAAACTCGTCTGTTACAAAGGGATTTCATTTTTTAAAACTTATTTGAACTCCTGACTTTTTGTGTGTTCAAAATGCACCATTCAAAGCCACATCATCATTTGTCAATCCTTTCTGACTTCATTTGTTATTTTTCATGCATTTACTAATTATTTTAAGCTATAAGACCCTAAAATTGAAAAGCATTTCAAATGAACTCTGAAAAGGTTTTCTTTCTACTTACAACAAAAAACTTATTTATTTTATTTCTAATTACTTATGTATTTTACTTTAATTATTTTATTTTTATTTATTTTACTACTGCTATTTTTATTTATTTTACTTGCTGCTATTTTTACTTAATTAATTAAGGTTTATTTATTGTAGTTACTATAGTTTATTTTATTTTATTTTATTAAGGTTTATTTAGTTTTATTTATTTTATTAAGGTTTATTTATTTTATAAATATAAAAAATGAACATAGATGCACTTATAGAGAAAATTCAACCTAAATTCATACTAAATTTCTATGAAATTTACTATGAATTTAAGTCAAACTTCCTGTATAAGGGCATCTATTTTCACTTTAATAGAAGCTCAACAAGGCATAGAGGGACGGGCTTATAAACTGGTGTGAGCGCCCTTCGGTTGGCGAGGTGGGACTAAACACTGGCCGCAACTAGGACCAGCCCTTTAGTCCCGGTTTGTGGTATGAACCGGGAGTAAAGGGTGGTGGGCCAGGAGCGTGGCCCATTGGTCCCGGTTTGTACCACCAACCGGGACCAAAGGGTCCATACGAACCGGGACCAATGCCCACGAGGCCCCGGCCGGCCCCCTGGGCTCACGAACCAGGACCAATGCTCACATTAGTCCCGGTTCGTGACTGAACCGGGGCTAATGTGAAAACTGCCCTGTGACCTAAGCCCTGTTTTCTACTAGTGCCCTAAACCTCTGGTCCAGGTTGGTGTCACCAATCGGGACTAAAGGTCCCCCAGCCCCCTGTGTGGGCTCATACCATGTGGTAGGCCTTTGGTCCTGGGCCGTGACGAACCGGGACTAAAGGGGAGCCTTTAGTCCCCACCCTTTAGTGCCGGTTGGTGAACCGGCACTAAAGGCCCTTATGAACCGAGACTAAAGGCTGATTCTGCACTAGTGATTGTACAAGACCTTACAAGTTTCCCTCGGTGGCCACATCTAGGGATACAGTGATGCAGCAGGCCACACACGTGAGCCGGACGCCACACAAAGCAGACCGGGTCTGGGGTCGTAGTAGAGATGCTGCTGCTAAACATCGTTCACCGGGATCACCACCTTTTCGATAAAGGGTGATTTTATTAACTCAAATTGTTGCATCAAGTGGATACAGAGCATTATGAGCAACACCCGGCCTCTACATAACTAGGATGCACACAGCCGAACACCAAAAGTCTGACAACCAGAAGAATACAAAAACCGACAAATCGGCAATAGTACAGTCCTATAGATCGACACTGTGCCTACATCGAAAGGTGAGATGGACCGATCCGGAGGTTATGCTGCCACCCATGTTGGGTAAAAACCTCCGTAGCCACCTACTCCAACCGCGTACGCATCGCCTTGAACATCGGTTGGACCTGCGCTCGTTTTAGCATAGACCACGTACGAAGCAAGTGCATACAACAAAAAATAGCCTGCAAAGGAGAAGCATTTTTGTCATTAAAAAATCATTTCTACATAGCCAAAGCGACCATAGTAAGGCATACCTCCCACCCTCAATAGCGTTTTGAACCTATTTGAAATACCGCTAACCAATGACCAAAAATATTGGCAACACTTGTGGGCGGATATAAACTTGACGCTTTTGGATGACTGACCACGTAGAACGTGCAAAGTTGCATTGGAAAAAGAAGTGTCTGATTGTCTCATCATGAGTACAAAAACATCACTTCTTACTCCCTTGCCAATTGCGCCTGCAAGGTTGTCTTTAGTTAGCACAACTCCCCTACGAAGATACCACATGAAGGCTTTAACTTTTAGTGGTATCTTCGACCTCCAAATTTTCTTATTATTACTCACCGGTACCTCAGAATGCGTGAGCGCACAATACATAGAGTCTACGGTGAAAGACCCTGATGTAATAAGGTTCCAGTGAAACACATCCTGGCCTTCTATCAGGCTAATCACATTCAGACGGGACAAAACATTATGCCATGACATAAGTCGGGGGCCAGTCAAATCCCGCTTAAACGAAATATTCGGGGGGGGGATGAACTGAGCACCTGCGAATAGTATTATTCTTATCGCGAGCAATGTTGTACAAGGCTGGATATTGTTCTCAGAGACTGGCACCGCCTAGCCAGATGTCTTCCCAAAAACGAATCTCTGACCTGTCCTTTATCGCGAAAGACCCAAAGCGAAAGAGATGTTTCTTTGCCACCATTAGGCCAGCCCAAAAATGCGAGTCACCAAGTTTCCAATATGCCCGAGACACCGCCTTGTGGCCTAGATACTTGTTGCACAGTATGGTTTGCCAAACACCATCCTCAGTAAGAAGTTTGAACAACCATTTACTAAGGAGAGCCTCATTTTTGACCTGCAGGTCATGAATTCCAAGGCCACCTTGGTCTTTCGTCCTACAAACCACACTCCACTTGGCTAGCCTGTATTTTTTATTTTCCCCATCTCCTGCCAAAAGAATCTGGATCGGAAATAGTCCAATCTTTGCAGGACCCCTTTTGGGAGTTGGAAGAAAGAAAGCATATAGAGAACCATATTTGTGAGGATAGAGTTAATCAAAACCAACCGTCCTCCAACAGAGAGCAGCTTGCCTTTCCAGATGCTCAACCGTTTCTCTAACCGCTCCTTTACATGCTTCCACTCTGCAATGGTGAGTCGTTGATAATGAATCGGTATTCCTAGATATTTAATCGGAAAATGGCCATGTGCGCAACCAAACAGGTCAACATAATAGGCCGCCGCCTCAACGGCTTCTCCAAAGCAGAAAAGTTCGCTTTTATGGAAGTTAATTTTAAGACCCGACATTTTCTCAAATGCCGAAAGCAAGAGTTTCAGGTTTCGAGCCTTGTCCAGGTTATGTTCCATAAAAAGAACTGTGTCATCAGCATATTGCAGAATAGAGAGGCCACCATCCACAAGGTGTGGCACTACTCCTGCAATCTGTCCGTCCTGCTTGAGACACTCAATCAGAATGGCCAACATGTCAGCAACAAGGTTAAATAACATTGGGGACATGGAGTCACCCTGTCGTAGTCCTTTTTTGTCTGAAAGTAACGCCCTACGTCATCATTGACTTTGATGGCCATGCTACCTCCAGTTACAAAATTGTGGATCCATTGACTCCATTTATCAGAGAAACCTTTCATACTTAAGGCCCGTTGGAGGAAAGAGCATTTAACCTTATCATAGGCTTTTTCAAAGTCAATTTTGAATACTACTCCACTCATGTTTTTTCGGTGCATCTCGTGAACGGTCTCATGCAGGATTACTACGCCATCGAGTATATCCCTTCCTTGCATGAACGTCGTTTGAGATGGCCGGACAACATGGTCAGCTATCGAGTTTAGCCTATTCGTAGCTACTTTGGTGAAAATCTTGAAGCTGACATTAAGTAGGCATATGGGTCTATATTGTTGGATCCGTTCAGCCTCCTTAATCTTCGGCAACAAAACAATCTCGCCAAAATTCAGCCTGAATAGATCAAGTCGGTCGGCATGAAGACAATTGAACAACTCCAAAAGGTCAGACTTGATGATATACCAGAAATTCTGGTAGAGTTCTGCGGGGAAGCCATCTGGTCCTGGAGCTTTGTTATGTTCCATTTGGAACAGCGGTGCTCTCAGAAAAGTGCCGTGAGGAAGTCATTCTCTTCTGCCGTGACTTGAGGAATATCATCTGTTCGGTTCTCGTCAAGTGTGAAATTCCCTTCATCTGGCGGCCCGAACAGAGATTTGTAGTAGCTGGTGATATACCTTTTGAGCTCCTCATGACCTTCAATCCGCCCTTCATCTTGTTGGAGACTATAAATACGTTTCTTCCTATGTCGACCATTGGCGACCAATTGGAAGTATCTTGTATTACTATCTCCCATCAAGATGAAATCAGCTTTGGATCTTTGGTAATATTTGATTTCCTCTTCTCGCAAAATACGTGCAACCTTCTCATTGGATTGATTTTTCAAATCAATCTCTTGTTGAGATAAGATGCGCATCTCTGCAATTTTATCGAGGTCATCAATAATGGTAGAGAGGCGTTGTTTTTCTTTTTTATACATCCCATTGGTGTGTTTAGCCCATCGAGAGAGGTGTCGCCTCATGGCCCATATTTTAAAGTTCCATCTCTGAATGAGTGTACGACCAACAGCGGGCTTCTCCCAAATGTTCTTGACCATGTCTACAAAACCTTGCCGATGCAACCATCCCAATTCAAACTTGAAAGGGCGACGGGCCGATGTGTTCGTAGAGTTAGAGTCAAGAATGATTGGCGCATGATCCGATAGTGCCTCGATACGCTCTAGGGCTCGAACGGTTACCAGAGGAAATTTTAGCTCCTATTCGGTATCCATGAGTACCCTATCGAGCTTCTCGTATGTCGGCACATAACGGTTATTAGCCCAAGTGAATTTTGTCGTCCCGACATACTAACCTCCCGAAGATCCGAACTATCAATCACTGCATTGAATAGGAACGGCCAGTGAGTATCGAAGCGATCATTATTTTTCTCTTCCTGGTACCTAAGGATATTGAAGTATCCTCCAATAAGCATTGGGTACCGGTTATCCTTAGCCAGGTTCACTAATTCCCGAAGGAAAGCGGATTTATGCTCATCTTGGGCAGCCCCATAGACTGCGACCAGGCTCCATGTAAAATTATCTGCTCTGTTTCATAGGTGAAATTTGATATGAAATTGACCTAAGGAAAAAGCCAATAAATCCATGGTTGCGGTCTGAATCCCAAGAAGGATTCCTCCAGACCTTCCACGAGCTGGTAAACTATGCCACAAATAGTCGAAACCAGCGGATCGGTGGTCGAGGACATGCGGGCGAAAGTCACCTTTACCAGCCTCAGAAATTGCCACAAAGTCGAAACCGTGTTCACGCACACAATCACCGGCGTGTTTATGCTTAGCCAAGTCTGAAAGACCTCTGCTATTCCGAAACATGCCTCTCATGTGGAAACCCGAATCGGTGTGGAAATCTTCGCCTTCTTGGGCGTTATTTGTTTCTTTTTTAAGGAAAGTGATTTAGATTTACGCGAAGTCGTTGTGAAGTCACAAAACATGGACCCAGGTCTTGCGTCATCCAATCCAACCTCGGTAACCTCACCAACCAAGTGGGAGATAAGCGGACCATCATATGTGGCATCCGTTTCACCATCGTCCTCAATTTCGGTGTTTTGTGGGGTGCTAATACGCTTTGGAGAAACCTTTAATCGGTCAATCTCCATATGTTTAAGTACCCGAACCGACAAATTAATTTCAGAATTATTCTTTCCAATAGAGACACCGACGTTCTTCAAGCTAGTAGAAATGCGAGTATCTGAAAAGGAAAGAAAGGATTTTACGGAAGACATACCTGGTGAGTAGTCCAAATTCCTCGAGGCCTGACGGCACATTGCCTTCGACAGAGAATGCTCATCAGTTGGAGAAGAACCATCAGCGGAGACGACATGACGGCTACTACGTCGAAGGGGCGAAGCCAGCCCTCCAGACAAGGTACCTTCCGGAGTCGTTGGTTGAGCTGTAGTTGTCTGTGAAATTGGCGGGGGCGCGACAGCCCCCGAGGTTGGTGAAGAGGGACGTGCCACCAGTCCCATTGGAACGGTCGCGACGGGTGCAGTAGCAGAAGTCGTGTGACATGCAGCTGGACCAAGAGGAACCACGGCGACCGGAGCGCAAACTGAAGAAGCCATCACAGAACCCGCAATAGTACCTTGCACGCGTCCCGGAGCAGCGGCAACAGGCAACACACGCGCTGCATCCACACACACAGGAGACTGTCCGCGCGGCGCCTGCTCGAATGTAGGCAATCCACCGCTCCGAGAAATACGAGAATCTACGGAGCATCTCTTTCTCCACTCTGTATTTTCAACTGAAGCTCGGGCCGCTCCGGGAGCAGAGTCGTGCGGAGTGGCGAGACTCCGAACAGGCCCTTGGTCTGCCTTCGTCCCGGTCGTCTTCGTCCCAAACTTCTTCACGTTCTTGACTAGGGACTGGATGGATGGTGTTAGATGTGTATAGGTCATTTCTGTACATCCCCAGTGTATAAGGGGCTTTTCTGCACTTTACCACATCTGTATATGTACTGGCCTTTGGCCCTCAGTAAAGCTAGTTGCTAATTATCCAACATGGTATCAGATGCCAGGCTAGCCCCTCCCTCCCGCATGATGCAACTCCGTGCGTCTCGTTCCTAGCCTGCTCGTCTCCGGCCGTCCGGCTGTTGCCTCTCTGGCCTGGCCAACAGGTCATCGTCTCGCCTGGCCACCTCGTCCGGCCGCTGCTCCGTCCGGCCGATGTCCCGTCTCGCCGCCCCATCCGAGCGCCGTTCCGCTCGCCCGCTGCTCTGTCCAGCCTCCCCCTCGTCCCGTCTCGCCCGGCTGCGGCCACTGCCTTGTCCGGCAGCCGCGGGAGCTGCGGGCGCTGCTGGCCCAGCCGTTCCTCTCGGCCGGCCCACTCCTCCCGCTGCTGCGGGCGCTTCTGGCCCTGCCGGCTCTCGATCCGATCTGGGGATCGATCCAGGCTGCTGCGGGCGCTGCCGGCTCTCGATCCAGTTTGGATTGAGACCGCTTGCATCTCCGCCGCTGGTTAGCGCTGCCCCGAGAGCTTCTGCCCGTCTCTCTCAATCCAGAATCGGGGGTCCTGGCTCAAGCGGGTGAGCCTCATCCCCGATCCAGATCCGTTGACTGCAAAAAAAAGAGAGAGAAAGAAGGACAGAAGGAGGGATATCTTAGTATGTCATCTTCGAGCTATGTGGCTGTTCCTCGCTGTTCGGTGATCTTCGATGGCACCAACTATGCTGGGTTTGTGGGCTTCATGCACATCCATATGCGTGGACTTCTTCTGTGGGGTGTTCTCTCTGGCGAGGTCCCTTGTCCGCCATGTCCTGTTGCGCCAGTGGCCCCAATTCCACCCGTGCTGCCGGTCCTTGCTGCTGATGCTTCTCAGGCTGACCGGGATGCCGCCAAGGCCCTAGATGATGCTGTGATTGATGCCTATGATCAGCAGGTATCCACTTATTCAGATGCTCTTTCTGTGTACCGTGACGACCTGTCTGCTTACACTCAGTGGTGCAATGATGATGCTCGTGCTGCTGCTGTTCTCACTGCGAGTGTCCTCCCTCAGTTTGCTTCGGAGTTCATGGGACTTGGCACAGTTGCAGCGATGTGGTCTTACCTCTGTCAGTGCTATCAGCCCTCTGGTGATGCTCTCTACCTCTCTGTGGTGCGTCAGGAGCACGCACTCCAGCAAGGTGATTCTTCCGTTGATGAGTTCTATTCACAGTGCTATGCCATCTGGCGCCAGCTTGACTCTCTTCGGACAGTTGTTTGTGGAACCTGTCGTTGCTGTCAGACTACTCGGTCTGATCTGGAGTTTCAGAGGGTTCATGAGTTCTTATCTCGTCTCCGGTCTGAGTTTGAGCCTCGACGGGCGCACCTGCTTGCTCGTGGTCGTGTTCCTATCTCGAAGGTCCTTGCCGAGCTTCGTGCTGAGGAGACCCGCCTTCGCTCTGCTGGGTTGCTTCTGGTTCCGTCAGTATTGGCCCCCCGAGCTCCTGTGTCGTCTGCTCGCCTCACCGCTCCGTCGCTCCTGCCTACTCCTCCAGGGGGTGAGCCGTCCTCCTTATGCTGAGAAGGGCACGTCGCGCCGTGACACTTTCTGTGGTTACTGCTCCCGGTCAGGTCACCCAGAGTCTGATTGTCGCCAGAAGAAGCGAGACCAGAGGCGCTCCTCTTCCTGCGGGACTCCTGTGTCTTCCTCGACTCCGTCCCTCACTGACCAGGACATTGTACGCCTCAAGCATCTACTTGCTTCCTCCGGCTCCTTGTCGACTGGTTCCGCTACAGCTGTGACTGCATCCCCTTCTCCACCACCGCCGACATCTTCACAGTCAGGTACATCTTCGTGGGTTCTGGATTCTGGAGCTTCCTTTCATATGTCTTTTGATTCTTTTGCGATGTCTTCTCTCCGACCTCTTGATTCGCCTGTTAATGTTCTTACGCCGATGGCACACCTCTTCCTGTTGCTAGTCGTGGTATTCTTTCCACTCCATATTTTTCTGTTCCGAGTGTTTCACATGTTCCTCGCCTTACCATGAATCTTTTTTCCGCTGCCCAACTTACTGATTCTGGTTGTCGTGTCATTCTTGATACCGACTCTTGCTCCATTCAGGGTCGTCGCACCAAGGCTTTGGTTGGTGCTGGCCCCCGGCGCCGTGAGTCAGAGGGCCTTTGGGAGGTTGACTGGCTTTGTGTTCCTTCCGCTGCCACCACTTCTGCCAGCTCTCATGCTCTTGGTGCCTCTTCGTTTGCGTCCTTCCAGCAGTGGCATCATCGCCTTGGTCACATCTGTGGCTCTCGCTTGTCTTCTTTAGATCGTCAGGGCCTCTTAGGGTCTGTATCTAGAGATGTTTCTTTACATTGTAATGGTCGCAGACTTGGCAAACAGACTCAGTTACCTTATCCTACGAGTGAGTCGGTATCTCAGCGTCCTTTTGACTTAGTTCATTCTGATGTTTGGGGTCCTGCTCCCTTTGATTCGAAAGGTGGTCATCGCTACTATGTTCTGTTTATTGATGATTTCTCTCGCTACACTTGGCTCTACTTCATGAAATCTCGTACCGAGGTTCTCTCTATATACAAACGATTTGCTGCCATGGTTCACAGACAGTTTTCCACGCCCATTCGTACTTTTCATGCTGACTCCGCTGGAGAGTATATCTCCCAGCTGTTGCGTGGTTTTCTCGCGGACCAGGGTACTCTTGCCCAGTTCTCATGTCTTGGTGCTCATGCTCAGAATGGCATTGCCGAATGTAAGCATCGTCATCTGCTTGAGACGGTCCGTGCGCTGATGATTGCCGCCTCCCTTCCACCCCACTTTTGGGCTGAGGCTGTTTCTGCATCCACCTATCTCATCAACATTCAGCCATCGACTGCTTTGCAGGGTGGTATTCCTATGGAGTGTCTCACTGGTCACTCTCCTGACTACTCAGCTCTTCGTATGTTTGGATGTGTGTGCTATGTCCTTCTTGCCCCACGAGAGCGGACCAAGCTGACTGCTCAGTCGGTTGAGTGTGTTTTCCTTGGCTACAGTGATGAGCACAAGGGCTATCGTTGTTGGGATCCTGTTGGTCGTCGCTTGCGCATCTCGCGTGATGTGACCTTTGACGAGTCTCGCTCCTACTATCCACGTTCTTCTTCCTCGAGCTTCTCTGTGGATGATATTTCTTTTCTTCGCCTTCCCGATTCCCCCTGCTATGTGCCTCATGTTTCACCTCTTCCTCTGGCACCTCTCCTTCCTTCTCATTCACCACCGACACCCTCTTCTCCATCCTCCTCATCCACCTCTCTACCATCCTCTCCAGTTCGTCGCCCTCTCTCACCGTTTCCTCTCCACTATACTCGCCGCCCTTGTTCTGAGGATGCTTCACCTGACGCGCCTTCCACCTCTGGCGTACCTCCGTTCACACTCCCCCTGTTCATAACCTCCGTGCTCGGCCTCGCCCCCCGTCTGATCGCTATTCTCCTGATCGGTACGGTCTCTCAGTTATTGCTGAGCCCACTTCCTATCGGACTGCCATGACTCAGCCTGAATGGCAGCTTGCGATGGTCGAAGAGCTTGCTGCCCTTGAGCGCTCTGGCACATGGGATCTGGTTTCCCTCCCTTCCGGTGTTCGTCCCATCACCTGCAAGTGGGTCTACAAGATTAAGACTCGCTCTGATGGTTCTCTTGAGCGCTACAAAGCTCATCTTGTGGCCCGTGGTTTTCAGCAGGAGCAGGGACGCGATTATGATGAGACATTCGCTCTTGTGGCTCACATGACCACTATTCGCACTCTTCTTGCCGTGGCTTCTGTTCGTCATTGGTCTATCTCCCAGCTTGATGTCCAGAATGCCTCTCTCAATGGCGAGTTGCGTGAGGAGGTTCATATGCAGCCACCACCGGGGTACTATGCTCCTGATGGTACAGTCTGTAGACTTCGCCGCTCCCTCTATGGTCTTAAATAGGCCCCTCGCGCCTGGTTTGAGCGCTTCGCCTCTGTGGTGACTGCCGCTGGTTTCTTGCCCAGTGATTATGATCCCGCCTTGTTTGTTCACACGTCTCCTCGTGGTCGGACTCTTCTCCTTCTCTATGTTGATGACATGATCATCACTGGTGACGACACTGACTATATTGCCTTTGTTAAGGCTCGCCTTCGCGACCACTTCCTCATGACTGATCTTGGTCCACTTCGCTATTTTCTTGGGATTGAGATCTCCTCGACCTCCGATGGCTTCTACATCTCCCAAGAAAAATATATTCAGGATCTTCTTGCTCGTGCTGCCCTTGGTGATGAGCGCACAGTTGTGACTCCTATGGAGCTCAACGTTCAGCTTCGTGCCTCTGATGGTGACCCTCTTCCTAATCCCAGTCGCTACCGTCACCTCGTTGGCAGCCTTGTCTATCTTGCTGTTACGCGTCCTGACATCTCCTATCGTGTCCACATTCTGAGTCAGTTTGTTTCAGCCCCCACCTCTGTCCACTATAGTCACCTCCTCCGTGTTCTACGATATCTTCATGGCATGATCTCTCAGCGTCTTTTCTTTCCCCGCTCCAGCTCTCTTGAGCTCCAGGCCTACTCTGATGCTACCTGGGCTAGCGATCCCACTGATCGACGCTCGCTGTCTGCTTACTGTGTCTTTCTTGGTGGCTCTCTTATTGCCTGGAAGACAAAGAAACAGACTGCAATTTCTCACTCGAGTACAGAGGCTGAGTTGCGAGCCATGGCTATGTTGACGGCTGAGGTGATCTAGTTACGGTGGTTACTTGAGGATTTTGGTGTGTTGCTACTACCTCGACCCCCTTACTGTCAGACAGTACTGGTGCTATCAGTATTGCGCGTGACCCCGTGAAGCATGAGCTCACCAAGCACATCGGTGTGGATGCCCACTTTTTGTGCGTGCTGCTGTGCAGGATCACACTCTCGCTCTCCACTATGTGCCCTCTGAGTTACAGTTGGCGGACTTCTCACGAAGGCACAGACTCGAGCGCAGCATGCCTTTTTCCTCTCCAAACTCAGTGTTGTTGACCCACCATGAGTTTGAGGGGGGCTGTTAGATGTGTATAGATCCTTTCTGTACATCCCCAATGTATAAGGAGCTTTTCTGCACTTTACCACATCTGTATATGTACTGGCCTTTGGCACTCAGTAGTTGCTAATTATCCAACAGACGGCAGGGCCCGACAGTCACAGAGGCGTCCTGAACGGCCATCGTGCAGAGGAGGTCTCGGGGGCATCCAAGAAAGCAAAAGAACCCGATGCTATTTGCTGGTCAATACATTCAGTTTGTTGCATGATCAGATCAATTGAACATCTCAGAACTAAATGCAGTTCAAGAATGAAGGACAGCTTTGATTAGTGAGCTACTCCTAGATTGTATGATTATAGCCACTCGATTATTATTCCTCCATCCATTAATTTAATTACAAAAATGTACCCCTCTCTCAACCATGACGCCCCCCACATCTCCCACCAAAAAAATGGGATGCACTGAAACCAATACGAGTAAGAAAAATGATCAAGAATCACAGGTATGCATGCCAACAAATTGGGAAGGGATCAGAAGCAAGAAGTTGGCCATGCGCGCTCCTCGGGAGCTCATCCATGGCCATCAATTCTAAGCTCCTTGCAAGTTACTACGCTTCACTTGTTCCTCAGCCTGCTCCCCCGCTCTTCCACCGTCCTGTCCTTCCTCGCCGCCGTCTTCGTCGACGCCGATAGCGACCTCGTCATTGCAGCCGCCTCGCCCTGGGCGCGCTCTTCATGGCCGGCCCGCCGCGGCCGGTGCACGTCCGACCTGTGGTCCATGGCCGCCGCTTCGTCCTCTCTGCCTGTTGCCGCGAGCCTGGAGACGGCATCGACCGAGGCCCGGTCCGGTGGCGCGACGCTATGGCTGCCGCCCGCGCCGATTGTTCTCTCCTGCTCAACGAATAGAAGCTGCACGATGGTCCGCAACGGCATCCGGTCATTGGATACCGCCTGAGCCCGCTCGTCCGGCGACAGCTTCCGGCAGTCGATCAACCGGCACAGCCGCTTCCTGTCCGCCTTGCTCAGGTCCGGGTGTTCCTGCACGCATGGATCGATGAACCAAATCCGATTAGGTGGGAGGGATCATCTCATAAAACTTGACACATTTTTTCAGTTTGTGACCTTGAGGTAGGTGTCGACGGCGCGGTAGAGGCCGTCGTGGTCGCTCCGGGCGATGCCGGGCAGGCACTCGGCCAGGTCGATGAACTTGCCGATGGGAAACTCACTGTCGAGGGCGATCGTCTTAAGGTATTCGTCGAAGATTCTGACCACCTTCTCCATGGCGACGCTCATCCTCCGGCGCTCGTCGGGAGCGGCCGGCCGCTGGAACTGCGCCAAGAAGTACTCCAGCACGGCCTCCGCCGCGCCGACGTCGTACGCCTGCGGGTCCGACGGCAGCGGGATGAGCAGGTCCACCGCCTTGGCCTCGTCGAGCTGGGACCCGGCCTGCCGGATGAGCTGCGCGCGCGTCGACGAGGACGCGCCGACGTAGTTCGCCACACGCAGCAACCGGAGGAGGAACCGTCCCGTGACCGAGCCCACGTCGCCGGGGATCATGGTGACGACGGTCTCCAGCACGCGCCTCTGCTTGGCGAGCGCCTCCTCAGCCGCCGCCGCCGCCGCCGTGAAGGAGGAGCTCTGACTCTGAGACGCGTGGCCGTTGGCGCTTCCGCCGGTGTAGAGCGGGTCCGGGAGGTGCTTGCAGGCGTAGACGTGCAGGGCCTCGCCGATGAGCGGCGACGGGAGCATGCGCGTGGCGCGCACGGTGGAGACGACCGAGCGGAACACCTCGATGTCCAGCTCGGAAATGTCCTCCGTCCACCAGTCCTTGGGCACCGACTGGTGGGGCCTCTTGGCGTACCCCGGCCTCGTGTACGTGTACGACCACGCGACCTGCACGCAGAGAAAAAAACTATTCAAATCTTGGCGCCAAATGAACCGCCGCAAATCGACAGCGGCTTGCCAACAAACCTGGGAGGGCGGGAGGAGGATCTTCTCGACAATGGAGTCGACGCATGGCTGGACGATGCGGCTCTCGGACCAGCCGGAGATCCGCCACGCCGCCTGCAGCGCGGCGATGGAGTCCCTCCACCCGTGGAGGACGCAGGACTCGAAGAAGGTGTCGAGCTTGGAGACGAGGTTGCCCTTGGCGACGTGCTCCGTCATCCGGAGGAACCGCGCCGCCAGCGCCGCCGGCACGAAGTTGCTGGCGCTGATGCTGATGGCGATGCCGTAGCAGAACTTGGCGCAGATCTCGAAGGCCTCCTCGCCGCCCGGGATGTCGTGGAGCGCCACCGGCACCGGCAGCTGCTCGTCGGCCTCCGTGTCGGAGCAGAGGCGCTGCAGGAGGCCGCACTTGAGCAGCAGGGGGAACTACAGGGTAAAAACACCTGAAATCAAGAGGCTGGACATTGGAAATGGGAAACGACCAAAATTGCTAGCTGCCCTACAACTACAACTTGTACTCGTGTCAAGAGTCAAGACTCAGGACTAGCATTTTCTTTCTTCTTGCACTCTTTGTTTGGGGGTGTGTAACTGTGATATTAATCCTGAAAATCTGAGAAAAAAAATGCTTGTAAGTTGTTAACCAAGAGGCATCATGTTGTCCAAAATTTTCCTTTTCACTATGGAGAAACTGAAAATAACACTGAGGCAACAATTCAGACCCACTCTATTACAAATTACCCCAAAATTCAAATGCAAAAAGGTAAATGCAATCCTTGCAAAATAGTATCTGAGCGAAATTTATGTTTTTTTAAAAAAAAGAGACAAGTAATGTTGAACTTTCCTGGCAAGTTAGAATCACTGCTGAAGTTCTACTCCTAATTATGCCCCGTTTTCTTTTGTGTTTCATGCAGAACAATACACTTCACTGAATCTGAACCTTACTGATAGTGTGACTTAAACTAGTCCCAGGATCTTAGCCAAAACCAAAATTTGTTAACAGATCTGAAGTAAGAGCTTCAGGAGAGCAGTGCACATGCATCACTAAGGCCCAAAGTCAATAACTAGTGACATTCAGGACAGATGACCAAAGAGAAATTCACCCTATTCTCCATACTTGCTTAACACCTTACTAGGTTTGCATGTTATTTACAAGAAGCTTTTCAAGCGTGGATCTGAAAAGGGAGCGGCACACATTATTTATGCTTCAACCTTGACAATCCTGGTAAATCAAATCCTCGGTCCTATGAACCCAACCCGATGTAGGTTTGTCATTTGGAAAGAATGATTAAACAAATATAGAGTCGGTTTGAAGTCATGATTAGGCTTTGATCGATGCTTGCTAATCATTGCGAGCGGCGAACGGCCTAGTAAAGGCGCCTTAGTTCGTACCATCATAGGTCACAGGTGACATATCTTGAGGAAATAAAATGCTAAAGGAGAACATGTGAGCCCATAAACTATCTGAAGAAGATGAAACTAGATGAGGAAGTTTCATGCTATAATAATTCAGAGTAATCACTAAGCTAAGGTAATGTGGCCATAGGATCTGTAAGGCTTTATACGTGTGTGTACGACAAGAGTCGATGATCAAGTACACTTCTTTTTTATCAACTTTAGGGCTTTGATGTGGAATAAAATCTTTTCCGTGACGAAGTTCCTTGCGAAGGATTTGGTGACAACTTAAGGTATTTTAGGTGACTTAATATTCATATAAACTACTTGTGGGGCTATAATTCTTATGACAAGTACATATTTGCCTGAAAATTCAAAAAGATCAGCAGGTATATCTATGAGGAAACATACCTTGTGCAGTTGATACTTTGTATTGTTGACATGTATGATAAGATCAGCAGGTATGTCTGACACTACTGACCTGCCAAGCCATAAGTAAACCCTGTATTAATTATTGACACTGTAATGTTGCATTGGCTAACCCCTCTCTTAACATGTGACACTCTGTAGATATACTATTGACTGCAAAGATGAAAATTTGCACATTTACCTGACGGCTTGTTCGGTGTAGAATGTGTCAGGCTTTGACCCAAGCTTCATGTACTTCATTGTCTAGAACTTCTTGATGTCCTGCTACAGGTGCTCTGCTTTTGATCGCTTCAAGAAAATACGGAGCAAAGGGAGTAAGTTTGGTGATTTTTCAGTTATTTGATTGTAAGAATATCGATCGAGATATAATTAGCACAGAAGATGTCTAAAATCGACATAAGTTTTCTGTAACAAATATTTATTATGTTACAACCTATGACAACCGAAAACAAAACAGATAATTAATCAGGATATAGCCACCCTGTGTTTCAGATAACCACTGTCCACTGTTACAATTCGTTTTCATAACCTTGTCTACAACTCAACAACAAATAAGTTCTTCCAAAGTAAACAAGCAACAGATGGAAGTCAATGGAAACATAAACATGTGTAGAAGAAGTAAAACCAATAAAATGCTGATTGGGCTAAAGTGGATGTAAACGTTGATGAACAAAAGAGAAGCCCAGAAAACGTTAATGATCTGCCATCTAAAAAAAGCTGAACCTCAAGCTCATGGAAAAATGTGGCTCTTGATCTCCTTTACAGAAAAGGCACAATCAGGCCCAGCTAGTATATATATGCTCTAAGGGAGAGGAGCTTTCAGGACCACACATTCCACTGTGTGTGTGTTCTTTCTTGATAGCAGCGAGGCCCCATCCTTCCAGGCTCTCCACAGCCTTTCACCTTGAAGAGTATCTTTGAGAAAATAAAAAGGTGTAGTTGATGTGATCTTTTTTTTTTTGCATTTCCTTGGGGTTTATGCAAGCATGACTTCACAGCTAGTCACACCTACAAACATGGTGGCATTTTAGGGGTTCTGTGGTTTGATTAGGCTCACCTCACCCTCTCTGCTGAGGGTGTGTTGATGTGACTTGTGTGCACACTCATCCTCCATTACAAAGACATGGTGCAGGCCACATTGGTGACATAGGTACATTGTGGGAGGCAGCTTTTTAAGGAAGCAAAAAATCCAAGATAAGATAATTGAGATTTTCCTGAAAGGAGCTAGAGAGATGGGAGGGGGCTAACCTAGATACTGGTTGATGGTGAAATAACATATAGTTTAATACAAGCTTTTCATGAGAGGGAAATGAACATCCAAGAGAAGAATATCTGTCGGAGTTTGGGATCCCTGTGTGTTTGGTTTATCAATGTGTGATGCGTGCGTGTGTGTGTGTGTGTGTGTGTGTGTGTGTGTACCTAGCATTTGTTTGAGTGCCCAAGCATCAAGGCATTAAGGAAGACATATGGGGCCTCCATGCAACTCAATGTCCCTTGAGGCCTGATGCTGCTGCACCAAACTCCAGCTTGTACCATAGACATTGAGAGACAGAGAGAGAGAGAGAGAGAGAGAGAGAGAGAGAGAGAGAGAGAGAGAGAGAGAGAGGTGCAGTGTGGCATGGAAAAGGCAAGAGAACAAACAGTGGTGATATATGTATGGCACCAATGCTCTGTGCTGGTTTCAGATGGAATAGTAAGTACCACAGGCACCACCACAAGCCTAAGGCCCCATCATGCATGTATGCATGACTTCGCTCTTCCTCCTCCTCTCCTTTTGCTGTCCTCCCTTTTCTGCACAAGATGTTGGCAACTTGGCATCATCTCACTGTCCATTTATGTATGCAGGCCTCAGGGTGTGCAAGTGCTGCAGCCTTTGCCATATGGTCACTACTCACTACCTAACTACATGGATATATGGAGTTTGATTGAGCACCTACAATTAAAACCTGGAATTTCCTTTTATCAAACAGATATATAAATGAACAGTAGTTCCATTTTTTCCCAGACGGCGACGCCTTTCAACGGGCCAGTCTTTTTCGTGTAATTCCGAATGAACTCACTGATTAACTAGTGGACTGAAACGTCAAGTGCAGCTAGCACGAAATGTGCAGATTCAATGGAGGAAGGAGAGGGGTCGTTGGTTGCATGATGGAAGCCAAGGACCATGCAACACATGGGCTTAATGTTTCTGCAGCTGGTGTCTGCCCTGGCGAAATTAGGCAGTACAAGCAGTATTCAATGTATGAACTGGAAAATGGAAATGGGAGAAGAAAAATGCAGAATGCATCCCCGTTTCTTTCTCATAATAAAGATGAGGTGGAAACTGAAAAAGAAATGGAGACAAGGCAGTTACTACATGTGGACGGCAAGCATGCATCATTGCACGCACTTTTTCCTGTATGGGGCACTCCATGGAGGATTTTCTTTTAATATATTATATCTCTAAAATTAATGGCTATAATAAACATCCAAAATAAAAGACTTCAAAATTGTTAAGGAAAAACACCAGTTGGCAAGGGAAGAATTCAGAGGGACTTTAGTTTCTTGGTTGAGAAATATTTTTCCTGTTGCCAAGGACAGGAATGGGCACAGTCGCAACGATCTCGAGGTTTTGATTTCATCGCCTCTCCGTAGGGACTAAGGCCTCTTTGGTAATGCAAATTGAAACTCATGTGCATGCAAGTTGCAGCTAGTGTAGGGAGAGAGAAAGAAGGGCACCTTAATTAGGATTTAGGAGCGGCGGTTGCATGCGCCGTCCAGTTCCTAGAAGATCCAGAAATTTTGCTCCAGACGCTGCAGGGGAGGCGTTGGAGTCTTCTTCTTCTTCTTCTTCCTCCTCCTCCTTGGAGGCTGTCTCTCTCCGTCTGCGTTGAGAGAGAGAGAGAGAGAGAGAGAGAGAATTGTTGGGGATTGTTGCAGTATGAGATGAGTGCAGTGGGTCGAGGGAGTTATATGAAGGGAGAAGAGGAGGATGCTGACAATCAAGAGATATCCGACGCTGAAGATTCTCTACTTATTGAGTGAGAGGTGAATTTTTCAATCAAGATCAAGAGAGAGGAATAGAAAAGGGGAGAGGGAGGGAGGGAGAGGGTCCAGGATCTTGTTGACCCCACAACTCGGCGGATCGGAGGATAGCTGGTGTATTATTGCCATCACTAGGTTCGATCGACGTCGCTCCCGATCCCAATAGGCCAAAAAAGCAGCATCATGAGCCCCGGGGGAAAACCCGAGTTGATCTTGATCGAGGTGTTGTTGGTCTCTCAACGAATGGTTAACACGGCAACACACAGTTAATTTGTTCCTACGAGTAGTACTACTACTATATAGCTTCTCTCCTCTCCCTCTCCTCTCCTCTCCTCTCCTCTCCTTGTGGATCTCGTGATAGTGCAGCGGATCCTTTCTACAGCTCCAGCTTTTATTTCGTAAAACCCAAACGGATACGAGCCGTCGACTCTACATGATCTAATGGTTGATATTGCTCTGCCCCTCCGGGATCTAAGTCACAACATTAAGTACCCGCTAAAAAATATCACGACACTAGCACTCATGATTTATAGCACAATGATACTGCTGAGTCGTAAAGAATCCAGTAGGGGAGCGACGTGTCGGCGGCTCGTTCCGGCGGCAGTAATGGTCGTTTAATGGTTTCAGAGTCTTGATATAACTTTTGTTATGTTTGAGACGCTTTATACTTTCAGTGAACTTTTATGATAGATCTGATCACGTTCATAAAAAAGAGAGAATGATACTGCTGAGTTGTAAAGACTTGCATGCAAAGTTTTCGGAGAAAATAGTGAGAACCTAAGATTATTTGGACGAATTGCAAATAACCCGTTTTGACTACCCACAAATCATGAATTATTTCAACCAACTAAAATAGCAAATACCGAAAGTGCTATTTTGGTCCCGAGCTCATATGCTTCTGCATGAACAGTAAAATCGAAAAATATATTAAAAATTTCAAAAAAATCTGAATTTTTTCTGAACATCGATGAATGTTCCAACTGCGTGCAAAATTTCAGGTCGAAATGATATTCGTGGAGGTCTGGGAAAAAATAACAAAATCGATGCTCCAAAATGCTCCCAGACCTCCACGAATGTCACTTCGACCTGAAAATTTGCATGCAGTTAGAAAATTTATCAATGTTCATCATAAAAAAAATAAGATTTTCTTTTTAAAATTTTCTACTATTTTTTCAATTTTACTGTTCATGCGGGAGCCTATAAGCTCAGGATCAAATACTCCATGTCCAGCAAATACGAAAGTGCAACTATTTTTAAAAATAATAACAAATAACTCATGATCTTCATGTTTGGATTTAAGACTGAGTATCACTAATCCGTGGAGAGGAACATTGACGAGCCGGATCAGTTCGACTGGCCCTGCGATGCCTCTGGCAAATACACAGCCAGTTCTACCTATACGAGGCTCTGCATTGGATACACACGTGCCCCGGCTGCCGGTGGCATTTGGCGTAGCTGGGCCCCTCTCAAATGCAAAATCTTCATGTGGTTGGCCTGTCAACACCGGCTATGGACTTCGGACCGTCGTGCCCGGCATGGCCTTCAGGACGCCCCATCCCCTTGCTATACTTGTCTCCCGGATGAGGACAACGCGGACCACATCCTCATGCAGTGCGTCTACGCCCGCGAGGTGTGGCACACCTGTTTCAGCTCATGGAGATTCACCATCCACACGCCAGACGCAAACGCCACTTTCTTGCAATGGTGGCTTGAGCAAAGGAGTAGATTCAGAGGGAAGGCCAAGAGATCCGTGGACTCCATCGTGATTCTCATCGCATGGGCTCTCTGGAAGCAACGCAATGCACGAGTCTTCAACAACAGATCGCGACAGAGGTCCCCCCCCGCAGCTTACTGATGATATCCAACAGGAGATTGAGGTTTGGAAGAAGGCCGGTCTCGGCGGTGCTGGAGCTTTAGATGCTTTTACGAGAGAGTAGCCTTTGATTCTAGGGTGTAGGTGTGGTGTGTGTCCCCCCATCGACTTGTTCGCACCTCGTTCGGGCTCTTGTACATATTATTCTGCCTTCTATAAAAATATGGTATGCCATTGGCATACTCTCAAAAAAAAAGTATCACTAATCATAAAGTGGGAGCTGATAGCGTCGCCTCACCTCCCACCAACCCTATATTGTGCTTGCGAGCGTCTTACATATGGCCTTCGCTCAAGCACAACCAATTTGGGCCAACCCATTTGATGCATGCATTAGCTCAATCAAATTGACACATTCCAGGAACAAGTCATGCATTAACTAATTTCAAATCAAATGTTAAGAAAATGTCAACTAAACTCAAACTTTCCTTGCATCCACTAGTTGTATCCAAATCAAATCAAATCTTACCAAAACATCAATTATAATCAAAGTTGGCCGGCCCATTTAACGCGTGCACTCGTTTTATTTTTTATTTTTTTATGTTTTGTTTTTTGGTTTCCTTTTTTTCCTGTTCCATCTCCACTCCTAAAGGGAAAGTTGGTACGCTGGTATCCATGGTTTATTTTCACCTCACCGGTTTAGTTTCGCCTCACCTCCCACCACCACCCCTTCACACTGGTTTTCTTTCCTTCCGTCTCACCTTGGTTTTCCCCCTTTGCTACTCCCGTAGGAGTTGTTTGGTTTTCCCGAAGAGAAAGGGTGATGTAGCATAGCAGCAAAAAATATTTCCCTCGGTTAAGAACCAAGATTTAAGCGAACTAGTAAGAGTCTACAAGCTAACAAGATAAACATCACCTACACAAACAGAATAAATGTTTGCACCCAACTTTGCAAGGGGGTTGTCAATCCCTTTGTCTTTCTAGTTGCAAGGTTAAAAGCAAATAGTGATAGATAGTGATATGACAAACGATAAAATAGTAATTGTAAATAAGGGAGCAATGTAGAATGGAACCGTGGGCCATAGGTTCACTAGTGACTTCTCTATCGAAAGCAAGTAATGGCATGGTAAACAAATTACTTTTGGGCAATTGACATATAAATGTTGGGAAACATTGCATTGGAAAACAAAAAAAATTCTACGCACATGCAAGATCTATCAAGGAGATGCATAGAAATGAGAGGGGAGGGTGTGTCTACGTACCCTTGTAGACCGTAAGCGGAAGCGTTTAGTAACGCGGTTGATGTAGTCGAACTTCTTCGCGATCCAACCGATCGAGTACCAAACGTACGACACCTCCGCGTTCAGCACAGTTCAGCTCGGTGACGTCTGCGCCTTCTTGATCCAGCAAGACGGCGAGGTAGTGGACGAGTTCCGGCAGCACGACGGCATGGTGACGGTGGTGGTGATGCTATCTCCGCAGGGCTTCGCCTAAGCACTACGAAAATATGACCGAGGAACAAAACAGTGAAGGGGGGCGCCGCACACGGCTAAGAGATTGTCGTCGTTATGTGTGGCACCCCCCTCCCACATATATATAGGTGGGGGAGGGAGGAGCGGCCAAGGAGGTGCCCAAAGTAGGCCGAATCCTACTTGGGGTCCTCCCCAAGCCACGCCCCCTTTCCTTTCTAGGTGAGCGGGGAAAGGCAGGGGAGGGTGGTGCCCCCCCTTTCCTTTCTCCCATGTGGAGGGAAAGGCAGGAGGGGCTAGCCCTCCCCCTTTCCTTTCCTAGGGCCGGCCGCCAGGGAGAGGGGCGCGCCAACCTCCTTGTGGGCTGGTCTGTCCCCCCTTGGCCCATTAGGTCCATACACTACCGGGGGAGTCCGGAACCCCTTTCGGCGACCCGATTGTTGGGGAACGTAGTAATTTCAAAATTTTCCTACGCACACGCAAGATCATGGTGATGCATAGCAACGAGAGCGGAGAGTGTTGTCCACGTACCCTCGTAGACCGACAGCGGAAGCGTTATCACAACGCGGTTGATGTAGTCGTACGTCTTCACGATCCGACCGATCAAGTACCGAACGTACGGCACCTCCGAGTTCTACACACGTTCAGCTCGATGACGTCCCTCGAACTCCGATCCAGCCGAGTGTTGAGGGAGAGTTTCGTCAGCACGACGGCGTGGTGACGATGATGATGTTCCACCGACGCAGGGCTTCGCCTAAGCTCCGCAACGGTATTATCGAGGTGTAATATGGTGTAGGGGGGGCACCGCACACGGCTAAGAGATCTCAAGGATCAATTGTTGTGTCTCTGGGGTGCCCCCTGCCCCCGTATATAAAGGAGCAAGGGAGGAGGAGGCCGGCCCTAGGAGGGGGCGCACCAAGTGTGGAGTCCTACTAGGACTCCCTAGTCCTAGTAGGATTCCACCTCCCATATGGAATAGGAAAAGAGGAAGGGAAAAAGAGAAGGAAGGAAGGGGGCGCCCCCCTTCCCTAGTCCAATTCGGACCAGACCAAGGGGAGGGGTGCGGCCACCCTTGTGGCCCTTTTTCTTCTTTCCCGTATGGCCCAATAAGGCCCAATACGTATTACCGTAACTCTCCGGTACTCCGAAAAATACCCGAATCACTCGGAACCTTTCCGAAGTCCGAATATAGTCGTCCAATATATCGATCTTTACGTCTCGACCATTTCGAGACTCCTCGTCATATCCCCAATCTCATCCGGGACTCCGAACTACTTCGTTACATGAAAACTCAATAAAACTGTCATCGTAACGTTAAGCGTGCGGACCCTACGGGTTCGAGAACTATGTAGACATGACCGAGACATGTCTCCGGTCAATAACCAATAGCGGGACCTGGATGCCCATATTGGCTCCCACATATTCTACGAAGATCTTTATCGGTCAGACCGCATAACAACATACGTTGTTCCCTTTGTCACCGGTATGTTACTTGCCCGAGATTTGATCGTCGGTATCTCGATACCTAGTTCAATCTCGTTACCGGCAAGTCTCTTTACTCGTTCTGTAACACATCATCCCGCAACTAACTCATTAGTCACAATGCTTGCAAGGCTTATAGTGATGTGCATTACCGAGTGGGCCCAGAGATACCTCTCCGACAATTGGAGTGACAAATCCTAATCTCGAAATACGCCAACCCAACAAGTACCTTTGGAGACACCTGTAGAGCACCTTTATAATCACCCATTTACGTTGTGACGTTTGGTAGCACACAAAGTGTTCCTCCGGTAAACGGGAGTTGCATAATCTCATAGTCATAGGAACATGTATAAGTCATGAAGAAAGCAATAGCAACATACTAAACGATCGAGTGCTAAGCTAACGGAATGGGTCAAGTCAATCACGTCATTCTCCTAATGAGGTGATCCCGTTAATCAAATGACAACTCATGTCTATGGCTAGGAAACATAACCATCTTTGATTAACGAGCTAGTCAAGTAGAGGCATACTAGTGACACTCTGTTTGTCTATGTATTCACACATGTATTATGTTTCCGGTTAATACAATTCTAGCATGAATAATAAACATTTATCATGATATAAGGAAATAAATAATAACTTTATTATTGCCTCTAGGGCATATTTCCTTCAGTCTCCCACTTGCACTAGAGTCAATAATCTAGTTCACATCGCCATGTGATTTAACATCAATAATTCACATCACCATGTGATTAACACCCATAGTTCACATTGTCATGTGACCAACACCCAAAGGGTTTACTAGAGTCAATAATCTAGTTCACATCGCTATGTGATTAACACCCAAAGAGTACTAAGGTGTGATCATGTTTTGCTTGTGAGATAATTTTAGTCAACGGGTCTGTCACATTCAGATCCGTAAGTATTTTGCAAATTTCTATGTCTACAATGCTCTGCACGGAGCTACTCTAGCTAATTGCTCCCACTTTCAATATGTATCTAGACCGAGACTTAGAGTCATCTAGATTAGTGTCAAAACTTGCATCGACGTAACCCTTTACGACGAACCTTTTGTCACTTCCATAATCGAGAAACATATCCTTATTCCACTAAGGATAATTTTGACCGCTGTCCAGTGATCTACTCCTAGATCACTATTGTACTCCCTTGCCAAAATCAGTGTAGGGTATACAATAGATCTGGTACACAGCATGGCATACTTTATAGAACCTATGGCCGAGGCATAGGGAATGACTTTCATTCTTTTTCTATCTTCTGCCGTGGTCGGGCTTTGAGTCTTACTCAATTTCACACCTTGTAACACAGGCAAGAAACTCTTTCTTTGACTGTTCCATTTTGAACCACTTCAAAATCTTGTTAAGGTATGTACTCATTGAAAAAACTTATCAAGCGTCTTGATCTATCTCTATAGATCTTGATGCTCAATATGTAAGCAGCTTCACCGAGGTCTTTCTTTGAAAAACTCCTTTCAAACACTCCTTTATGCTTTGCAGAATAATTCTACATTATTTTCGATCAACAATATGTCATTCACATATACTTATCAGAAATGCTGTAGTGCTCCCACTCACTTTCTTGTAAATACAGGCTTCACCGCAAGTCTGTATAAAACTATATCCTTTGATCAACTTATCAAAGCGTATATTCCAACTCCGAGATGCTTGCACCAGTCCATAGATGGATCGCTGGAGCTTGCATATTTGTTAGCACCTTTAGGATTGACAAAACCTTCTGGTTGCATCATATACAACTCTTCTTTAATAAATCCATTAAGGAATGCAGTTTTGTTTATCCATTTGCCAGATTTCATAAAATGCGGCAATTGCTAACATGATTCGGACAGACTTAAGCATAGATACGAGTGAGAAACTCTCATCGTAGTCAACACCTTGAACTTGTCGAAAACCTTTTGCGACAATTCTAGCTTTGTAGATAGTAACACTACTATCAGCATCTGTCTTCCTCTTGAAGATCCATTTAATCTCAATGGCTCGCCGACCATTGGGCAACTCAATCAAAGTCCATACTTTGTTCTCATACATGGATCTCATCTCAGATTTCATGGCCTCAAGCCATTTTGCGGAATCTGGGCTCACCATCGCTTCTTCATAGTTCGTAGGTTCGTCATGGTCTAGTAACATAACCTCCAGAACAGGATTACCGTACCACTCTGGTGCGGATCTTACTCTGGTTTACCTACGAGGTTTGGTAGTAACTTGATCTGAAGTTACATGATCATCATCATTAACTTCCTCACTAATTGGTGTAGGAGTCACAGGAACAGATTTCTGTGATGAACTACTTTCCAATAAGGGAGCAGGTACAGTTACCTCATCAAGTTCTACTTTCCTCCCACTCACTTCTTTCGAGAGAAACTCCTTCTCTAGAAAGGATCCATACTAAGCAACGAATGTCTTGCCTTCGGATCTGTGATAGAAGGTGTACCCAACTGTCTCCTTTGGGTATCCTATGAAGACACATTTCTCCGATTTGGGTTTGAGCTTATCAGGATGAAACTTTTTCACATAAGCATCGCAACCCCAAACTTTAAGAAACGACAACTTTGGTTTCTTGCCAAACCACAGTTCATAAGGCGTCGTCTCAACGGATTTTGATGGTGCCCTATTTAACGTGAATGTAGCTGTCTCTAATGCATAACCCCAAAACGATAGTGGTAAATTGGTAAGAGACATCATAGATTGCACTATATCCAATAAAGTACGGTTATGACGTTCGGACACACCATTATGCTGTGGTGTTCCAGGTGGCGTGAGTAGTGAAACTATTTCACATTGTTTTAACTGAAGGCCAAACTCGTAACTAAAATACTCTTCTCCATGATCAAATCGTAGAAACTTTATTTTCTTGTTACGATGATTTTCGCTTCACTCTGAAATTATATGAACTTTTCAAATGTTTCAGACTTCTGTTTCATTAAGTAGATATACCCATATCTGCTCAAATCATCTGTGAAGGTCAGAAAATAATGATACCTGCTACGAGCCTCAATATTCATCGGACCACATACATCTGTATGTATGATTTCCAACAAATCTGTTGCTCTCTCTATAGTTCCGGAGAACGGCGTTTTAGTCATCTTGCCCATGAGGCACGGTTCGCAAGCATCAAGTGATTCATAATCAAGTGATTCCAAAATCCCATCAGTATGGAGTTTCTTCATGCGCTTTACACCAATATGACCTAAACGGCAGTGCCACAAATAAGTTGCACTATCATTATTAACTTTGCATCTTTTGGCTTCATTATTATGAATATGTGTATCACTACGATCGAGATCCAACAAACCATTTTCGTTGGTGTGTATGACCATAGAAGGTTTTTATTCATGTAAACAGAACAACAATTGTTCTCTAACTTAAATGAATAACCGTATTGCAATAAACATGATCAAATCATATTCATGCTCAACGCAAACACCAAATAACACTTATTTAGTTTCAACACTAATCCCGAAAGTATAGGGAGTGTGCGATGATGATCATATCAATCTTGGAACTACTTCCAACACACATCGTCACCTCTCCTTTTACTAGTCTCTGTTTATTCTGCAACTCCCGTTTCGAGTTACTACTCTTAGCAACTGAACCAGTATCAAATACCGAGGGGTTGCTATAAACACTAGTAAAGTACACATCAATAACATGTATATCCAATATACCTTTGTTCACTTTGCCATCCTTCTTATCCACCAAATAGTTGGGGTAGTTCCGCTTCCAGTGACCAGTCCCTTTGCAGTAGAAGCACTTAGTCTCAGGCTTAGGACCAGACTTAGGCTTCTTCACTTGAGCAGCAACTTGCTTGCCGTTCTTCTTGAAGTTCCCCTTCTTCCCTTTGCCCTTTTCTTGAAACTAGTGGTCTCGTCAACCATCAACACTTGATGTTTTTCTTGATTTCTACCTTCGTCGATTTCAGCATCACGAAGAGCTCGGGAATTACTTTCGTCATCCCTTGCATACTATAGTTCATCACGAAGTTCTACTAACTTTGGTGATGGTGACTAGAGAATTCTGTCAATCACTATTTTATCTGGAAGATTAACTCCCACTTGATTCAAGCGATTGTAGTACCCAGACAATCTGAGCACATGCTCACTAGTTGAGCGATTCTCCTCCATCTTTTAGCTATAGAACTTGTTGGAGACTTCATATCTCTCAACTCGGGTATTTGCTTGAAATATTAACTTCAACTCCTGGAACATCTCATATGGTCCATGACGTTCAAAACGTCTTTGAAGTCCCGATTCTAAGCCGTTAAGCATGGTGCACTAAACTATCAAGTAGTCATCATATTGAGCTAGCCAAACGTTCATAACGTCTGCATCTGCTCCTGCAATAGGTCTGTCACCTAGCGGTGCATCAAGGACATAATTTTTCTGTGCAGCAATGAGGATAATCCTCAGATCACGGATCCAATCCGCATCTTTGCTACTAACATCTTTCAACATAATTTTCTCTAGGAACATATCAAAAATAAACAGGGAAGCAACAACGCGAGCTATTGATCTACAACATAATTTGCAAAATACTATCAGGACTAAGTTCATGATAAATTTAAGTTCAATTAATCATATTACTTAAGAACTCCCATTTAGATAGACATCCCTCTAATCCTGTAAGTGATCACGTGATCCATATCAACTAAACCATGTCCGATCATCACGTGAGATGGAGTAGTTTCAACGGTGAACATCACTATGTTGATCATATCTACTATATGATTCACGCTCGACCTTTCGGTCTCCGTGTTCCGAGGCCATATCTGTTATATGCTAGGCTCGTCAAGTTTAACCTGAGTATTCCGCGTGTGCAACTGTTTTGCACCCGTTGTATTTGAACGTAGAGCCTATCACACCCAATCATCACGTGGTGTCTTAGCACGAAGAACTTTCGCAACGGTGCATACTCATGGAGAACACTTATACCTTGATAATTTAGTGAGAGATCATCTTATAATGCTACCGTCAAACTAAGCAAAATAAGATGTATAAAAGATAAACATCACATGCAATCAAAATATGTGACATGATATGGCCATCATCATCTTGTGCCTTTGATCTCTATCTCCAAAGCATCGTCATGATTTCCATCGTCACCGGCATGACACCATGATCTCCATCATCTTGATCTATATCAATGTGTAGTCACATGGTCGTCTCGCCAATTATTGCTTTTGCAACTACTGCTATCGCATAGCGATAAAGTAAAGCAATTATTTGGCACTTGCATCTTATGCAATAAAGAGATAACCATAAGGCTTCTGCCAGTTGCCGATAACTTCAACAAAACATGATCATCTCATACAACAAATTATATCTCATCACGTCTTGACCAGATCACATCACAACATGCCCTGCAAAAACAAGTTAGACGTCCTCTACTTTGTTGTTGCAAGTTTTACGTGGCTGCTACGGGCTTAGCAAGAACCGTTCTTACCTACGCATCAAAACCACAACGATAGTTTGTCAAGTTGGTGCTGTTTTAACCTTCGCAAGGACCGGGCGTAGCCACACTCGGTTCAACTAAAGTGAGAGAGACAGACACCCGCCAGTCACCTTTAAGCAACAAGTGCTCGCAACGGTGAAACCAGTCTCGCGTAAGCGTACGCGTAATGTCGGTCCGGGCCGCTTCATCTCACAATACCGCTGAACCAAAGTATGACATGCTGGTAAGCAGTATGACTTATATCGCCCACAACTCACTTGTGTTCTACTCGTGCATAGCATCAACGCATAAAACCTGGCTCTGATACCACTGTTGGGGAACGTAGTAATTTCAAAATTTTCCTACGCACACGCAAGATCATGGTGATGCATAGCAACGAGAGGGGAGAGTGTTGTCCACGTACCCTCGTAGACCGACAACGGAAGCGTTATCACAATGCGGTTGATGTAGTCGTACGTCTTCACGATCCGACCGATCAAGTACCGAACGTATGGCACCTCCGAGTTCTACACACGTTCAGCTCGATGACGTCCCTCGAACTCCGATCCAGCCGAGTGTTGAGGGAGAGTTTCGTCAGCACGACGGCGTGGTGACGATGATGATGTTCCACCGACGCAGGGCTTCGCCTAAGCTCCGCAACGGTATTATCAAGGTGTAATATGGTGGAGGGGGGCACCGCACACGGCTAAGAGATCTCAAGGATCAATTGTTGTGTCTCTGGGGTGCCCCCTGCCCCCGTATATAAAGGAGCAAGGGAGGAGGAGGCCGGCCCTAGGAGGGGGCGCACCAAGTGTGGAGTCCTACTAGGACTCCCTAGTCCTAGTAGGATTCCACCTCCCATATGGAATAGGAAAAGAGGAAGGGAAAAAGAGAAGGAAGGAAGGGGGCCCTTCCCTAGTCCAATTCGGACCAGACCAAGGGGAGGGGTGCGGCCACCCTTGTGGCCCTTTTTCTTCTTTCCCGTATGGCCCAATAAGGCCCAATACGTATTCCCGTAACTCTCCGGTACTCCAAAAAATACCCAAATCACTCGGAACCTTTCCGAAGTCCGAATATAGTCATCCAATATATCGATCTTTACGTCTCGACCATTTCGAGACTCCTCGTCATATCCCCAATCTCATCCGGGACTCCGAACTACTTTGGTACATGAAAACTCAATAAAACTGTCATCGTAACGTTAAGCGTGCGGACCCTACCGGTTCGAGAACTATGTAGACATGACCGAGACATGTCTCCGGTCAATAACCAATAGCGGGACTTGGATGCCCATATTGGCTCCCACATATTCTACGAAGATCTTTATCAGGCAGACCGCATAACAACATACGTTGTTCCCTTTGTCACCGGTATGTTACTTGCCCGAGATTTGATCGTCGGTATCTCGATACCTAGTTCAATCTCGTTACCGGCAAGTCTCTTTACTCGTTCCGTAACACATCATCCCGCAACTAACTCATTAGTCACAATGCTTGCAAGGCTTATAGTGATGTGCATTACCGAGTGGGCCCAGAGATACCTCTCCGACAATTGGAGTGACAAATCCTAATCTCGAAATACGCCAACCCAACAAGTACCTTTGGAGACACCTGTAGAGCACCTTTATAATCACCCATTTACGTTGTGACGTTTGGTAGCACACAAAGTGTTCCTCCGGTAAACGGGAGTTGCATAATCTCATAGTCATAGGAACATGTATAAGTCATGAAGAAAGCAGTAGCAACATACTAAACGATCGAGTGCTAAGCTAACGGAATGGGTCAAGTCAATCACGTCATTCTCCTAATGAGGTGATCCCGTTAATCAAATGACAACTCATTGTCTATGGCTAGGAAACATAACCATCTTTGATTAACGAGCTAGTCAAGTAGAGGCATACTAGTGACACTCTGTTTGTCTATGTATTCACACATGTATTATGTTTCCGGTTAATACAATTCTAGCATGGATAATAAACATTTATCATGATATAAGGAAATAAATAATAACTTTATTATTGCCTCTAGGGCATATTTCCTTCACCGATGACTACCCGATGCACTCTGAAACTCTTCCGGTGTCCGAATATCATCGTCCTATATATCAATCTTTACCTCCGGACCATTCCGGAGCTCCTCTTCATGTCCGTGATCTCATCCGGGACTCCGAACAACATTCGGTCACCAAATCATATAACTCATATAACATTATATCTTCAACGAACATTAAGCGTGCGGACCCTACGGGTTCGAGAACTATGTAGACATGACCAAGACACCTCTCCGGTCAATAACCAATAGCGGAACATGGGTTGCCATATTGGCTCCTACATATTCTACGAAGATCTTTATCGGTCGAACCTTATGACAACATACGTAATTCCCTTTGTCCATCGGCATGTTACTTGCCCGAGATTCGATCGTCGGTATCTTCATACCTAGTTCAATCTCGTTACCGGCAAGTCTCTTTACTAGTTCTGTAATACATCATCTTACAACTAACTCTTTTGTCACTTTGCTTGCAAGGCTTCTTATGATGTGTATTACCGAGACGGCCCAGAGATACCTCTCCGATACTCGAAGTGACAAATCCTAATCTCGATCTATGCCAACTCAACAAACACCTTCGGAGATACCTGTAGAGCATCTTTATGATCACCCAGTTATGTTGTGACGTTTGATAGCACACAAGGTATTCCTCGAGTATCTAGGAGTTGCATCATCTCATAGTCGAAGGAATATGTATTTGACATTAAGAAAGCAATAGCAATAAACTAAACGATCAATACGCTAAGCTAACGGATGGGTCTTGTCCATCACATCATTCTCCTAATGATGTGATCCCGTTATCAAAAGACAACACATGTCTATGGTTAGGAAACCTTAACCATCTTTGATCAACGAGCTAGTCTAAGAGGCTTACTAGCTAGGGACACGGTATTTGTTTATGTATTCACACATGCATTTAAGTTTCCAATCAATACAATTCTAGCATGAATAATAAACCTTTATCATGAATAA